>NW_015113993.1:7437-8641 GCF_001443285.1 Poecilia latipinna | reverse complement strand
GATTTAACTATATGTAAATGACTGTATTAATACATTTATATATTTCTTTTATTTTTTAATGTTGTTTCCTCATTTAACCAAGAGTTATTTGTTACCTTTTGACTAATGCTTTTAATTTGAAATGATTTTTAAAGGGACAAGGTTGCTAAGTGATCTACACAAACTTCTGACAATAACTGACAATTAACTGTTTGGGACATAGTGCAGAGAGTAAAAGAGCGTACGAGTCACAGTTAAAGGGAGGTAACTAAGGAATAGTCCAACTAAGGTCTAAACAATTAATTAGTTAGCGCTTGGTTGATGAGGGAACAAGGTGAGTGTTTTGACGAGAGTATTGTATAAATTGAGCGTAATGTTTATGTTTCGACATGAAATAGTGTTAATATTTGATTAACTGTCGAACAGTTGGAATACGTTTTAGTTAATTTGTAATATAGAAATATTATAGTTAATTAAATACATGTATTGTAAATTTAATGTTATTACATAAAGTAAGGTTTATAGGTTAAGTTAAAAGGTTAGAACCACTAAGAGTTACTAATGGTATTTTATTTGTATGTTTGTAGCTCTTACGGTGTTTTCATGTACAAAGGCTGTCGAATAAAGAAACGTGAACCATCAGTTTGAGAGATCATCCTTTCTACCGGGACGCTACACTATATGCTTTTGAAACAACTAATTTATGTTTTGTAACTTTTGTAAATGAAATCTGCTGGCTCTCTCTATATATATATCACATGGAAATAAAAAGAAACTTTAAATTTAGATTGTTTTTAGTCTTGTTTTTATTTAGTGAAATTTAATATGAATAAATTTTTTGTTTTTTACCAAACTATAGTGGTATAATAACCCTTCTGTTGAGTTATGAGTTTCAACCCAATTTTGGGTCAATTTAACCGAATTAAACAAGTCAATTTAACCCAACCTTTGGTTAGTTGCCATAACCCAATGTGCTGGGTCAAACTATCAACCCAACCCAGCTGAGTTAAAACAACCCAGAGTTGGGTCGGTCCATATTTGACCCAGCGCTGGGATACGACTTGGGTTANACTCAGAGGTAGGTCCTGACCCGGAGGCAGGTCCTTACTCAGAGGTAGGTCCTGACCCGGAGGCAGGTCCTGACCCGGAGGCAGGTCCTGATTCAGAGGCAGGTTCTGACCCGGCGGCAGGTCCTGAGTATGAGGCAGGTTCTGACTCGGCAGCA
>NW_015113993.1:0-891 GCF_001443285.1 Poecilia latipinna | reverse complement strand
ATCTGAGGCAGGTCCTGACTCGGAAACAGGTCCTGACTCGGAGGCAGGTCCTGACTCGGAAGCAGGTCCTGTCTCGTTGGCAGGTCCTGTCTCGGAAGCAGGTCCTGACTCGGAAGCAGGTCCTGACTCAGAGGCAGGTCCTGACTCGGAAACAGGTACTGACTCGGAGGTAGGTCCTGTCTCGGAGGCAGGTCCTGACTCGGAGGCAGGTCCTGTCTCTGAAGCAGGTCCCGACTCGGAGGCAGGTCCTGTCTCGGAAGCAGGTCCTGACTCGGAAGCAGGTCCTGTCTCGGAAGCAGGTCCTAACTCGGAGGCAGGTCCTGTCTCGGAAGCAGGTCCTGACTCGGAGGCAGGTCCTGTCTCGGAAGCAGGTCCTGACTCGGAGGCAGGTCCTGTCTCGGAANAGTGACAACCCTACTGGGTTGTCACTTTTGATCATCTTGAACAACAACTCTCGAACTACATCTTCATTGCCCCAGAGAAGTTGTAAGATGTCTCGGCAGAGTTTTCGTTCCATGTCCTCAAAAAAGACGAAATCAATGTCTTTTACTTCCTCCCAGATTTTCGGAGCAAGCTTTTTATGTACCGGTTCGGTGTGCTTCATTTTGTAATCCGCATAACTAGATCTGAAACTGGACTTATAAATCAGTCTCCAAAGAATCGTTTCCACCATGACTCTCCTTTCATCTTCGGTTCCACGTCTGAAACCCATCTTGTTCGCTTCCTTCAAAAATTGTTTAGGGTCCATTCCTGCCTGAGTATAATTGTCACTCAGGCAGTTGTCATCTGAATACAAGTCCTCATTCTGACTTTGGGATGTTGATGCACCCCTAACATTGCATTTTTGTAGATGTAAACATTTTCATTGGAGGAACAGGATTCTCCAGGTGA
>NW_015113992.1:174819-176701 GCF_001443285.1 Poecilia latipinna | reverse complement strand
TGATGGACCAGACTGGTTTACCAGGTATTTCCCAGTGGCTGGTGGAAATGTGTCCCACTGTTAGTCTGACATGGAGCGTGGAAACATCTGAAACTTCCTGGAAGGAAAGTGGATATTTGTTCTTGGTTGCTAAAGAAATGTAGTTTCTTATTTCCAGAACCTCAGACATCAGACTGAGGAGACTGACTAAAATATCCCAACATGATTCCTTGAAATGAATTTGGGAATATATTAGTTTCCAATGCAACAACAAAGCTGTTCAACAAGAATATACACTGTGTGCACAAATATTATGCAAGTTTTAGTTTTAAGGATTAATTTTAATCATTAAATTTTAATCAATCCAAAATGTTAATAACCTCTCAAACTTGAATATCTAAGAAAGTAAAAAAGACATATTTGGTTTTCTTATGACAGTATCTATGTGGGCAGAAACTATTAGTGTGCAGAATTTTGATGAAACTGAAATAAAACTGAAAATGTTCTCATCTGACTTGTTTATTGTCAACTAAACTAGTTAATTGTTAATGATCATCTTTTTGTGCAGCAGCAACCAGAGCCTCCAGATTCTGTTCATAGATGTGACCTGTTTTCCTTCACAGTAAATCACTTAATGGGTTTAGATCTGGTGAGGAACGGGGGCCACTTCTTCATCTTCTTCATCTTCATCTTTAAGGCTTTTCCTGGCAGCGACAAAGTGGAGGACTTTGATGCAGGCCAAGTCCTGATGGACCAGACTGACCACAGCATTGTCCTACAAATTATCATCTTCTTGAAAGAAGCAGCTTTTTCCTTTTTCTTCCACAAACTGGCAGTAGGTTTGGGAGTTGATTTTGAGTCCATCTTCAACCCGAAAAGATCCATCTAGCTCATTTTTAATCTGATCTTCAACAGCAGCAGATGTTGAAACCAGCCTCAGTTTGCCAGCAGGTGGCAGGACTTGTCTGATATTATGTAAGAGCAAAACAAATTATCACTATTTACATGTTTTGCTTAATACTTCTTAACGTGTTGAATATTTTTCTAGAATTACATGATTCTTTAAAAATTTATTTGCTCACAAAATCAAATCTTTCCTACAGAATGTTATCTCATCCCTTTTTTGTGATGTGACTTAATGATTATGCATTTTAAAACTGCACTAGTTTTAGCACTTTTATTATTACTATTTTAAAAGAGTAAAACAGTTATTAACTGAGTCTGATCTCCTATAATAACTTCATGGTTCTGCTGCCAGTGAAATATTTTGTGCACATGAACGTTTCTGTCCTGGTCATGTTGACGGTACAAGGCTTGGTCTGAACCTGCAGCAGTAAAATCTCAGAAATACCAGAAATAATTATGAAGCAGGACTGAGAACCAAAACTGTTGAAAGTTACTCAGATCATTAGTTATGCCAGCAGCTGCTGCCGTAATATTCCAGAAGAGGTTTTAGTGCAGCTTTATTCTATATAACTGCAGGGATTAAGAATGGAAACCAGATCTGACTGAATCTTTGTGTGAATTTTTCTGTCAGCTTTCCAGAGAATCTTTGCATTTTATTAAAGTTTGGTTGATTTTAACTTGCTGATCTCTCACATCACAAACCTGGAGGAAGATGTGTCAACGTCTTTAACAAGACATGTTACCATATGCACTGATGGAATGAAAATAAAATAACCTGATATTCAGTCTAATGTTCCCATGGCAACATAACCCAACAGAACTTGGTATCGTCACATGGCCACAATGACAGATAGAAACAGTTACAGCAGTTAGAAACAGCTCACCTCTCTGATGGTGGAGATCCAGGAGATTTAAATTCAATGGGAAGACCCTTTGACCTGTCGCTCTTAAAGGACACACAGCTGAGTTCTGGTTCTGGTTCTGGTTCTGGTCTGAG
>NW_015113992.1:167132-171090 GCF_001443285.1 Poecilia latipinna | reverse complement strand
CTATCAGTCCACCAGATGGAGACATGGAGCAACACATTCAATGATTTAACCTGCACTACTTCTATCAGTCCACCAGATGGAGACATGGAGCAACACTTACATTCACTGAACCACACTGATTCACTCTGACTGAACATGAAGAACTGAACATGTGCTCCATAAATACTTAATGATGTGACTGAATGAAATGCATTTTAACAATAATATTTTATTTTAAAGGAAGCGGCAGAAAACTGCTGTGTATGAGTTTAATTGTGGAGACCTAAGGACCAGGCCCGGTGGCATGGGGGGGAGTTGGGGGGCATTGCACGCCCACAGATACAGCTGTGCCTCCCCTTGGACTGGAAGCTCTTTGTTGTTGGGTTTATACCTTTGCAGCAGCGATGGAGACCTTCTACTGCTGTGCAGAGCTACGCAGATGTGTTGGAATCACGGCAGCAAACCAGCAAAACGCAAAGAACTTTTCACAGTTTTCCCCCCAAACTAACCGACTGAGTTGAGTGAAGCTGTTGGATATTGATTGTACTAGCCAGTGTTAAACTGGCTAGAACAACGGCTGCTACAATAATGAACAGTAGTGGATTGATTGAGTGCATAACTAGCTCAACACAGACATTCTCAAACCCTACTTAACTAAAAACCATCATAATCATGTCTGCCAATAGCTCAAATTAACAACTTTAAACTTATAAATTAACAATGGAAAGGATACGATAGTGTGAACCTGACAGTGGATTGGTTTTCTCTTCTCTGTGAAGCTGATGCTTCTTATGCTCATGCTGCCTCCCTCATCTGCTCTGCTTTTTGCTCTGTGAGCTGTGCTCTTTCTTGGAGCCTCTATTTGCGCATCTTCCAAATTGCAAACTAAATCCAAATTGAGTATGGATCTGGTCTCGATGAGAAGATTGGGCAAAGGACAGCCCTCCAGCCCCCATGGGACATTTGTATCTGGATAAATGATGGACTCCTGAGAGAAGGAAGACGCTGAGTCTGTCCATATTTTTGGCTTGCCAACGATTAAAATGCACATTAATTGAATTTATGATAACAGGATTTCTGCTTTTTGGACCCAGCAGGCATCTTGGATGTCCTGAAATTTGGGAAATGTTGGCAGGTATTCTGGCCATTGAGAGGCTGATTGGTTCATACAATGAAATGCCTTGTTGTGAAAACTCAGACTCAGATGCTGTGTGACTAGAACCAAACAGGAAGTGATTCTTGCTGAGAACCACAGCTCAGTTGCAGTTCCTGAAACTTGCTGTCAGGAATGAACAGACCTTGGAGAAATTACAAGCTCAGCTTGGTGAGATTGATGATCATCAGTTTGGCTGTCTGGAGTCGCCTTTGAAATGTAACAGTAAGACTTTAGGGCAGATGGGAAACTTAACAGATTTGACCTGATCCAAAATAAATTATTGTCAATCAAAATCAATCAATAAAATTTTATTTGTATAGCACAATTCAGCAGCAAGGCATTCCAAAGTGCTTTACATCATCAAAAACACAGAAACACAAAAGGCATGTGACATTGAATCAACAATCAAAACTTCTACTACTTTTGTGAAACAAAATCAAGGCTTTATTAAGCCAGAATATCTGAAAAATACTGGCTGAATCTGCTGTTCTTGTTTTGTGAAACAGCAGTGAAAGTTTGAATTCAGGATAAAGACATATGAAGCCGTTTGTTCAGAGAAAGAAACAAGGAAACATCAGCTGTTCATGTTGTTTGATTGCAGTTCATCACTAATCTAATAATCCTGAAAATTAACCTTTAAAAGTAAGAGAGATGAAACTTTGAGCTGAAATCAAAAGTGAATCTGTTCTCCAAACTTCAGAGAGGAAAAACAAACAGGAAAGTTCTGAAAACAAAGTTTAAGTAGGAAACAAAGCAAACTTACAGTTTGTTCAAACGATCCAAAGGGAAGAAGAAGAACATCAGAACAGACTGACTTTCAAACTGAAAGTAAATGTGGGGGATATTGTGTGACTGATGACACAAATCACATGGTTTTTGGTTTCTTCTTTCGAAGCAGCATAACCAGAAAGTAGATGAAATTAAATGAAAAAAACAGGAATCAAAATAAATTCTTCATGAGGAAGAAGAGAAGTTTGGATAAAAAATAATGGAATCATGAGGAGAAATGAGCCCAGAAAACAGAACAGCTGCTTTATTCGCTCTGCAGTTACTGGTCAGACTATAAATACAAACAGAAAATAAACATCAAACAATCTGAGCTGCAGTTCTTAACATCACCACATTTGTATAAATGCAGATAATAAACAATAAAAATAAAACAAACCCTAATCGATTTCTATTTGCTGCTTCTTTTCCTCTCTGTCTGAGCCTCACTGCGGTGCATCTGACCTCTGACCTCAGCTCCTCAGCCCTGTCCTCCCATGGATCAGATGATGTCCCTCTCACTCCACCAGCTGGTGAAAGTGATCCAGTGGATCCAGTGGATCAAGAAGACAAAGAAAACCTTCATCACCTCCAGGCTCTGAAGTTTCTGTTGATCCTGATTTATTCTGACACCAAAGACCCGATGAGACGTTTCCATTCATGGGACGACTGTCTGTCTGCTGTTGGACATTTGGACTGAAACTGTGTGACTGAGCTTTAACAACCTCCACTGGTCTGCTGTCCAGGATCAGCGCAGAGAAAGAAAAGATCAACCTGCTTCAGAGCTGAGAGAGGAGAAGACACTGAACTGGTGATGCTTGTTCATCTGTGGACAACATGGACATTGACTGAGGGACGATCTGGACGACCAGGCATGTGCAGAGGGGCGGGGGGGGGGGGGTTTAGCATCTGCCCCTTTTGCTCCTTGCCCCCAAGTGCCCTTTTGGTCATTTTTTTTTCTTAAGTCCAACTCTGACACATAACATGTACTAAAATTATTTGTTTTTTTCTTGGTTTTTTCTTGTATTTTGCAAGAAAAACAACATAAAAAGCCCTCCGGTCACCTTGTTACCTTTGACCTTTTGCCCATGACACACGACACAATTGCCCCTCACACAGTACGATAAGACGGCTAACTGGAGCTCAACTTAGCGACCATTCCAGACTACAGAACAGTTTCTGGTGAATAAAGTGGAGTAGACTTACTACTTGTCAGATGACAGAAAACGTTGAACGTTGTATCGTTTCTTCTTCAGTGCTTTAAGCAGAGAGGTAATGAAATACAACAGACACTGACAGGCCTCTGCGTCTGCCTTTCTCTGAAGAACTACTGAGCGCGAGGAGACAGCCAGGTGAGGAGAAACTGTTCTTATGCTATTCAGTATTTTTATCTTGCAGACATTAGGCTGTTGTTGTGGTATTAGCTAGCTGCTAGCTAACTACTTTGCTAGCAAAGCTTCTTCAGTGTATCATTAATGATAGCAGTCATTCTTCAGTATCGCTTATGTAATAGGGGAACATCGCCCGTCCAAAACCGACCATCTCCATAATGGATATATGTCAGATCTTCTAATTTCCTTTGCTGCATAATGTACATTGCATTTATTCTAGCGTTAGGTAAATGTGTCTTGAAGGAGAATAGCACTTAAATATTAAATTCCTAATGAAATTTAACTGGGGCCTGCCAGACTTGTGCACATCGTATTGGACTTCGAGTTCTGATGCTTAACAAGTATCACATCCATGAAAGCTGGACTTGGTAAGAACCAGGATGGGCTTAACATGGTCCACCAGCAAAGTGCAACAACTGAAGCTTATGCCAAGTCTATCAACATAGTACCATAGCTGACCTGGTCCACTGCTACAGTGTAATGGCTGAACCTAATGTACAGTGAAATTCAGTCCCAGACTCACAACTACAAGCTTTGCACATGTGGTTCTAACTCACGGTGCGAAATACAAAAAGTAAACAGTGGATTTTTTTTTTCAGGAAAATGTTCAACCTTCATACAAATGGTTTTAAATCACATTGTTGTTCCACAACACCTCCCCCCCCTT
>NW_015113992.1:157790-165191 GCF_001443285.1 Poecilia latipinna | reverse complement strand
GAAGACAAAGAAAACCTTCATCACCTCCAGGCTCTGAAGTTTCTGTTGATCCTGATTTATTCTGACACCAAAGACCCGATGAGACGTTTCCATTCAGGGGACGACTGTCTGTCTGCTGTTGGACATTTGGACTGAAACTGTGTGACTGAGCTTTAACAACCTCCACTGGTCTGCTGTCCAGGATCAGCGCAGAGAAAGAAAAGATCAACCTGCTTCAGAGCTGAGAGAGGAGAAGACACTGAACTGGTGATGCTTGTGTCATCTGTGGACAACATGGACATTGACTGAGGGACGATCTGGACGACCAGGCATGTGCAGAGGGGCGGGGGGGGGGGGGTTTAGCATCTGCCCCTTTTGCTCCTTGCCCCCAAGTTCCCTTTTGGTCTTTTTTTTTTTTCTTAAGTCCAACTCTGACACATAACATGTACTAAAATTATTTGGTTTTTTTCTTGTTTTTTTTCTTGTATTTTGCAAGAAAAACAACATAATAAGCCCTCCGGTCACCTTGTTACCTTTGACCTTTTGCCCATGACACACGACACAATTGCCCCTCACACAGTACGATAAGACGGCTAACTGGAGCTCAACTTAGCGACCATTCCAGACTACAGAACAGTTTCTGGTGAATAAAGTGGAGTAGACTTACTACTTGTCAGATGACAGAAAACGTTGAACGTTGTATCGTTTCTGCTTCAGCGGTTTAAGCAGAGAGGTAATGAAATACAACAGACACTGACAGGCCTCTGCGTCTGCCTTTCTCTGAAGAACTACTGAGGGGAGGAGACACCCAGGTGAGGAAAAACTGTTCTTATCTATCGATTCAGTATTTTTATCATACAGACATTAGGCTGTTGTTGTTGTGGTATTAGCTAGCTGCTAGCTAACTACTTTGCTAGCAAAGCTTCTTCAGTGTATCATTAATGATAGCAGTCATTCTTCAGTATCGCTTATGTAATAGGGGAACATCGCCCGTCCAAAACCGACCATCTCCATAATGGATATATGTCAGATCTTCTAATTTCCTTTGCTGCATAATGTACATTGCATTTATTCTGGCGTTAGGTAAATGTATCTTGAAGGAGAATAGCACTTAAATATTAAATTCCTGAAGAAATTTAATTAGGGCCTGCCAGACTTGTGCACATTGCTTTGAACCTGGAGTTCTGATGCTTAACAAGTATCACATTCATGAAATCTGGACTTGGTAAGAACCAGGATGGGCTTAACATGGTCCACCAGCAAAGTGCAACAACTGAAGCTTATGCCATGTCCATCACCATAGTACCATAGCTGACCTGGTCCACTGCTACAGTGTTATGGCTGAACCTAATGTACAGTGAAATTCAGTCCCAGACTCACAACTACAAGCTTTGCACATGTGGTTCTAACTCACAGTGCGAAATACAAAAAATAAACAGTGGATTTTTTTTTTTTAGAAAATGTTCAACCTTCATACTAATGGTTTTAAATCACATTCAGAAATAATACATTTATGTAAGCAAAATAATAATCCCATGAAATATGTGTTACCCAGAATGCATTGTATCTCTCACATATCTCTGTCTTTCTCGACATGCATTGCGTGGGCAGGCCCCAATAAAGACACATTCTATTAGGTGCCATGCATTGCATAGGCAGGCCCCAATGACAAAACTTTCATGTAAGAAACGTTCAAGTTTTCAGTCCATTTCAGTCATCGTAGACATTTAGTGGATATTTGATATTTAACTGGAGCAGATAATCATATTTCACCAAACAAACAAAACTAACTCCAATAAAAATTATTTACTAATGATATTATTAAATTATATCCATCAATATTCATATGTTTATACTTGAACAGTTTTATGTTTAAGTTCAATATCCTGTTTTCTCCAGTTTGACTTCTCTTACTGATACAAGTTTTCGGTGTGTTTTCAATTTGCATATTTAAAATGTAATTACCCCGTTAACTTATAAATGTTTAGTTGTAAAGAGTTTTTGAATGTTCTTCAGTATTAGTTTATTTTTGCCTTTGTAAAGAATTACAAACTTGAATAATTTAGATTTCACAAATAGTGTGCGTTTTGTTTTAATTATCCAACCTTATGGATTATTGCTCGTTTTCAGTCTTGTATTGTTTTTAGTGTAGTTTTGTAATTATTGCTCCAGATTTCTGCACAATAACTTAAAAACGATAAGATTAGTGAACAGTAGAGTAAATGTAATGTTTTTATGGTCCATTTTTACATTTACAACATTTTGCTTAAACTTAGAAACACAATTTATCTAATTTTAGATGTTTGTTGCACTGAATAATGTAAAAATATAAATATCTCGGTGAGATTTAGAGGCAAACAGCACCATCAGCCACTGGGAGGCGCTGTAACCAAACTTAATACCTCATAACTATTAAGCAGCTGTTGCTCTATTGAGTTAATTTCCCTTAAAATCAGGAATTATTTGTTTCTGTCTTCTTCCAGTCCGACCGCATACAGTAGATAATGGCTGTAGGAAGAACATGATGTGAAAATCCAGAGTTATTTCCTGCTTTTGCCTCTTCTTGCTCAGCTCCTTTCCTGCCTGGCTGTGAACTTGAAGCTGCAGAGATATAAATATATGAGGCACTTGAAGCCAACAATAGACTGATTGATCCCCATGAGCGGCTCGGTGACAGGCCAGGCCGTCGCCGTGTCCCCCTGCTAATCGATGGCTTTCTGGAGGAGAGGAACGCCGCCTGAAAACAGAAACTAATGAACTTCATGGGATCTCAGATAAAATATCCTGTAGATAAAGAAGGTTTGAAATTGTGTATCTTTCAGGACACCGATCCCATTTTCTTTTGATTTAATTTCCTTTTTCTTTTTACAAAAATGGTCTTTTGTTTTTAAAGTTTATTGCATTTCAAAGCTTACGTATGTGTCTAATTCCCCAGGATGAAGGTCGTTCCTCCATCTTTATGTCCCACCAGGGTTAAAGGAAGTGCAACACATTTTATAATTTTGCTCTTCTTTTTTCTTCCCGCCTCATTAGAGAACAGTGGATCATTGAAACAACACGTCTAAAATATGTCATGTTTATTATGATGCTAACTTCTTGTTAGCATCTGGCGATGGATTAAAACAATTTTTGAATATTAATGGAATTAATAATCCAGCTTTACTCTTTAATTTATGGAGGAGGATTAGAGCCACTGACATTCTGATGAAAATAAAGAAGAATTATTACTTTAATTTCAGAATTATAAATTCTGAGAATTCTCAATTTTTCAGATTTCTGACTTTGGTCACACAACTTTGATTTTAATTTCAAAATTATGACTTTAATCTGAGAATTCTCACATTTTTATCTCAGATTTCACTTCAATATTCTGAGATCAGAAGTTGTAATTCTGAGAAAAGTTATAATTCTTCTTTATTTTCAGTGTCCCTATAATCCTCTTCTTTACACCTTTAACCAAAGCATTAAAAATAGACTCATATTATTTGCATATCTTTTGATATTATTAAAAACTGTACATGTTTGTGACGGAGGCAGTAAGTTAATATCTGATCTCTCTCTGTTGTCTTTTCTCAGTTTCTGCTCCGGTTCTTCATCATAATCAGCTCATCTGCTTCTGATCAGTCAAGTCGTGCCAGCTGACCTCTGCTTACCCTTTGCTTACGTCCAAAGGTGTTAGGCGCTAAGTTGTTGCATTCCTGTTCGTTTGGGTTTGACGAGCTGGTCGGCGGGAGAGCCGGTTGATTTTAACACCTCCTCATTTCACCTGTGGCACTTTCCCTCCAATACCAATAATAAACATCTCAGGGTTCCCCACTGAGAGCCATGACATTCACCCTTTAGTCTTTGTCGAAGGACGTAGCTTAAACTAGAGTGACTTTTTGTGTAACCTTTGACCTCAGGCAGGCTGGTTGATCCGCTCTAAACATTTCCTGGTTGTAGCTGGAGGCCCCGGGGGGCCGAGCCTGAATGCATTGGTCCTTCTGGCTGAAATCTGTTGCGACTGCAGTTCATCCAATCAGGATGAGCGATGAGCATCAGAGCGTCGGTAAAGAAATCAAAGTGGTGTCAAAAGGTCACGCTCCACCGTTTGCTAATGACGCCGCTTTCTGGTGGCTTGGGTTGTTTGTCGAATCCGTCTTCTGGAAAGTGAGAGTTTAACGGGGAACCTTACTGGTATTTAGGGCTTTGGGTCATTAACCTGCTAGTCTGGTCTTTATCCAGTCAACATGGCTGGAAGAAAAATCTCATTTTTATGCATAATGGAGGTGAGGAAGTGTTTTTTCTTCTGAATTAGGGAGTACCTCCACTTTAGCCAACCAGAAAATCAATAAACGCACTAAAAAACGCAAATAATCCATAGGTCATCTGGACGTCATCACATAATGGAAGTCATTCATTTAGCTTTTTAAAGGATCATTCACCAAATGCTTTCAACTGCAGAACGGTGACCCAGAGAACAAGACAAGCTCTGTTGTTGCCTCCATTTTTGGTCCTCTAAGCTGATAACAGACAACATGTCCATATGCTGTAAGTGCTTCGTTTTAAGGGCCGGGGCCACAGCAGGTTGTTCCATATGGTTTATACGGCTGGGCTGAAGGAAGTGCCGTGGTTCTGATGTGGTTTTCTCGGGTTGCACTTCAAAGTGGGAGCGCCATCAGCTGGGATGCTCTGAGGGTCAGGGACACACAGGAAAGGCCATCAGCTCGGTCTGCTGGGAAGGTGTCAGACTTCAAGGCCTTTCAGGCGGACCTGCGTCACAAACCGCCGTGATGCCGACCCGTTGGTGGCAGCGCCGGGGGCTGCAGCAGCAGGACCCCCCAGGGATGAGACTGACAGCGACTCTTTGAAGTGGGGAGGGTTGCGGCTCCGCAGAGCCCCACCCGGCCGCTCCACATCCCATATGGACGTGTTTGAAAAGCGCTGCGGCGGCAGAGCGGCTCCCAGGCCAGGGCAGCGTAACCTGAGAGCGGCTTTAGCAGCATGTAAGACCCCGATGGAGACCCCCCATTGGTCCAAACAGGAAGCCAGCGTGACCCCAGAAACCCAGGGGTCAAACACGTATTTCTGAACAGTGACAATTAGATTAGAGTCTCATGTAGGCCAGACGGCGTTGGCATCCCATGAGCGGCGACGCGTTCATGCAGGTAGAACTGGCCGGGGAGCGTTTAAACCGTTTAAACCTCTACATGTGTAAACACCACAGGTGTGAACGAAAGTCAGACTGAGGTCACAAACTTGGACTTGACTTTAAAAGTGACCTGTTATGCTTCCTTGAACAGGTTAGGATTCAGTCTGTGGGTAAAAACATGTTCATTGCATTTTTTACACAAAAATCATCCTACTTAGATTTGACTCTGGTCAGTTCTCCTTTCAGAATGAGCTGCTTTACTTTAAATCCAAATAAGCTGCTGGCTGTGATTTGGAGGGAATTCAATATTTAAACTCACACGTGAAAATGGCTGCAAACAGATGTGCAATTATACAGGCGTACATCTTTGAAAAGCAGAAGTGGAGCCTCCTGCACAACCATCAAGAATGCAGCAAGTCATTTCTGGATTGTATATCAACAAAAACCACTTGACTTCTCCAGCAGTCATTGTACAGCTCATACAGTGGTAAAACCAGCTGGCGAAATGTGGTGGAGCTCATTGTGGGTTGCTAGGTTACGACAGGGCTTCACTGGGGTTGCTAGGTAACGGAATAAGCTTGATCTGTGACTTTACATTCTGGAGTTTTTTGGTCATTTTCCAGCCACCAACAAATATTTTATTTCCAAAAACCCATTGTGTTTTTTTAAGCATTTCTATTTCTCTCTTTAGAAGCAGTTGAAACCAAATGGAAGCACAAAAACATGTGAAGTGTGATTTTTTTTTTCCATTTATGACTCGAGACATAAATGTTTCTGACTTTTGAAGCACAGAAATTTCCAAATTTATGTCAAGAACATTTCCGAGATTAATCCCAAAATTTACAACTTTTCAAACTGTGAAATCTCCAAGCTTTTTTCCTTGGAAATTTCTGAAACTGATGTCAAAATTGGCAGAAATTTACTCCTCTTTTTTTACATATTTGTTCAAATTGGATATTTAAGACTCGGTTCAAAGTGAATAACTTTGGATTTGACTTGTGCAGAACAGTGACTGGACCCGACCTCTGCTGAATCCATTTTACTTTAACAGTGTGTCTTTTATGCGGTCAGACTCTCTCCAGATTTCCTTGTGACTGTTTTTATGACAGTGAATCAACACTTTAAAGCGTACTTATCTGTTTTTACTGACGGAGGCATCCATCCTGCCGGTTAGCTCCTCTATATTTAGCCTCACTTCTTCGGTTTTTGATGAGAACAATCTAGCAGCAGACACACACCTCCGCTGTAGGCCAGCATGGAAACAGTGTTTTATTGCTTTGCTCGTCGCTGCCCTTTATCTCCCTCCGTCTTCTGCTCTCCTTCATCCTCCTTCCTCTCTTCCCTGCTCTGTTCTTGCAGTTCTTCCACCTAAATGACACCAGACTTTGGAAAACGCGATTAAAAAGATTTAATGCCACTGGAGCCAGTTTGGTTGTCTGGTTGGGGCATTTAGGACCGAGCGCTATCTCATGTGATTGTATTTGTGTGTGCTCTATATGCATGTGTGCCTGCGGTTGCATAAATGCATGTAAGCATGTGGCTGGCTCATAGGGGCAATGGTAGATGCTCTGTGAGAGCCAGCCCTGCTTTAATGGCTGCCGTAATTAAAAAAGCTTTTAAAGGAGGGTGGGCCACTGAAGAGGCTGGAGAAGAAGAGATATCGTTGTACGTGTGTGTGTGTGTGTGTGTGTGTGTGTGTGTGTGTGTGTGTGTGTGTGTGTGTGTGTGTGTGTAGGTTTATCCTTTTGCCAAATACGAGTGTGTGACTGGATTTTTTAAAATGAAAACATGAACAATAATAAACTGGAACTTTACTCACATTGTTGCCAAGATTTTCCACAAAACTTTTACTTTTCTTGAGGAAAACAAATGCAGAGCTTTAATTTTATAGATTTATTGGTAAAAAAAAATCACTAAGTTAAAATTCAGTTTGCTGCAAATTGGATTTGAACCGATCTGATTTTTTCCACAAACGATTCATATTCAGTTAGCGCACTTAAATTCAAACAGAGAACATCAAATTTATAAATGTTGATAAAAATAAAAAAACTCAGCAACAGTTCTTTGCTAAAAAAAATTCCCAACAACACTGATCCATGAGTATCTTTATTTAGAAGTGAAAACATGAAATTGACATAAATTCAATTGCAGCATCTCTGGATTTCTCCATCAAACTCATTTTGGTTTTGGGCCAAATCAAGATCCTGAACGCTCTTAAAGGGCCGGTTGTGCCAGAATATATTGATAAAACCAGTGGTGGAGAAAGTACTCAAAAAATTTACTTAAGTAAA
>NW_015113992.1:142202-152857 GCF_001443285.1 Poecilia latipinna | reverse complement strand
ACTGGATAAAACCTGTTCACAAACTGTTACAATATCGATAAATTCTTAAAATTAAATCATATGATTGAATATATTTTCAATTCCTCCAGGATTTTGTGATACTTTTAGTGACTTTTTGCAATAAAAAGTGTTTGTGCTGCTAATTTGGAAATATTTGCACTTATTTATGACAGTAAAAGCGATTTTTCTTTTTTAGATCATGGACTATAATCTGTCCTCAATTAAAGCTGAGGTAACTGTTTAGTATGTAAGAAGGTTTACTGACAATTTTTGAGAAAAATCTGCAATGAATTCCCAATTATGTATTAGCACATAAAAAGTGCAGAGATTTATTGATTTTGTGTGAATTTCCACAATAATTCTCAAAAAACTGGAGGGACTGATTGATATAATTTGGCAGCAAATAGATAAAAACATAAAAACATAATATTTAAGCACATTTAATGTTTAGTCTAGAATCCAGAGGGCCCAGATTTGGCCCACGGACCTCGAGTTTGACACATATTCTTCACCCTTGGTATTTTCTCTGAGAAAGAAAAACAAAATTAGTGCAAAGTAAGTGGCAGTAATAGTTTCAACAGTGGTTTTGTCCAGAAAAAGACTAAATACATAACTGATTCATCGTGTATGGATAGAAAACAGAGAAAACGGTTACTATGAGCAAAAACGACACATGATACCTAAAAGAAGGATAAACATCTTGGTGAAGAAATGTGGCTAATAATGACTTTTGTTTTGGAGTTTTTAATTTCCTTCCATTAAATGTTAGACAGCCTAGAAAATCAAACTTTTTTTTAATTCCTGCCACTGTTGGGTTTCATTTCCCATGAAAACAGCTGCTTTCTGTTGCCAACAGTAATAGGCCTGTAATTCCAGCTGAGAATGAGCTGAAACAGTTTTTGGGCTGAGAAATGAAGTGTAAATCCTTATTATCACAACAACACACTAATACTCAAAGGCATTAATTTTTGCAGTTTACAAATGTGATTATTAAAAAACCCCCACAAAGATCATGGTACTTAGAAGGTGCTTTCGACATCCAACAGTTTGGCACAAAGGTTGCTTCACATTTGGCTTCAAAAACTGCAAATGCCTGAAAAAAAAAAAAAACCCTCAATGACTCCTGTTTTTTTTGTTTTGTTTTGTTTTATGGTGCAAAAAACAATAAAATAATTATTGAATACGCAACTAAGGGATTATCAATTTGTTTATGGTAAAATAATTGCATTTTTAAGAGTTTAGAAGAGCCGCTTTGAATACCAAGTGTATAACTTCAGAATTTAAAGTTTAAAATAATAATTTACAGCCTGAAGACAGAATTATAAACAGCTTAAATAGGGCAGAAGTAGAAAAAAGTGGGAAAATCCCTTCTCCCTGGGTCTGTTTTCACTTAGTTTTATTTTTTTTTACGTAGAATGCTTGGGGACAGTCAGGAAATGTATTCCTGTATATAAGTGCAATGAAAAAAAGAGCATTTACAGAAATGCCTCCAGCTGTCCACATGTGAGTTACTCACGTAAAAACTGTAACTGTGGTGGCATCTCCTGACCACTTAGATAAATAAGTTAGCGCTGATGCTTATTGTCCACATCTTTATGATACTGCATGTTTTTATTGGTTGGTTAGATTTCATGGTTCTTATTGACAGTTAATAATGTAAAAACTTTTACTCTTCTAGCAAAGCTGAGTAACAGCAATGATCATTGATGGAAAATCCTTTCTCACGTGACGTCACGTTCTCCAGATCCCGCCACGACGGACGTCAAAACAACCAAATGCGCTCCTTTAAAGCTGACTAAACAGACACCTGTAACCTAATATCGCTTCTGTTTAGTTGATTTCACTTTGAAAACGGCCATAGGGTACTGCGTGATTGGCTGCACAAACGGACAAGGATAGAAACCAAACTTGTCATTTTATCTTATAACTTTCAATGAGGAAAGATACGGCGGGGATGGATAACAGCTGTTAATCATAATGACTGACAGCCCTCGGTGAAATCGTGATTTACAGCAAACACTTTTTACGAGTTAATAAGATTAACGTTCATATTCTTTATAAGATATTAAATATCGCGTTATGGAAAAGGTACGTGTCTAACGGTAACCATGGAGACAATGCCCCCACCGTCATGTAGCTTAGCATGTAAAAAACTGGTTAGCATCTCGTTTTTAATGCTGCTCCGGTTTAAGGGGAAACGCTGTTTATGACACAATGATGTGAATTCAGGCAAACTCGGTAATTTGATCAACACATCAGGAAGAAGGAGGCATGAGTCGGTTTCTATTTCCATCGTTTTACCACTTCTTTGAGCTCCAACCAGGTGTGTTACGTTCACAGACTCAAACAAGTAGGAGCCATGAATAAAATGGCCGTCCCTCACTAGTTAAAGTGACGTCGTTGCAATGGGTCAGTAATAACAGTGTACATGGAACCCGGTTTTATTTTAACATTGTAGATGTGAAATTGTTCAGTTATTCTTTCTCCAGACGTTTGTTGGTGTTTTCAGTCCTGCTACGTTGCGCTTGGCGGTTACCATAGCAACCGCTAACTGACAGCTCCGCCCCCTTTTTTCTGTTGCCCTCTGGTGGTGTTTTATGGTAGTATTATATTTTAACATTTCATACATTCAGTGCTCTACTAGTAGTTTTGCTGTCTTTTGTCTATGTTTTTAGCCGTTATCATTAATAATGTTGCGCATTTTAGCTATGTTTAATTTTACAGTTTTACTGTTATGTTTGAGTTGGGATATTCAAAATGCTTACAATGCAACACGTTGTTGTGCAGCTTTACAGAAAAGCTATAAAAATTTAATGTGATAAAATCAGGTGTAATGTTTTGGTTGCATGCAGATTTTTTTTGGTTGTTTGTTCAGTGTGTCGGTGTTGGATCAGCAGGTTGGTGACAGTTTTAGACGTGTGGTTGTGATTATCAAGGTCTGCTGATGCCATCTCCCCATCTCATTCCTTTAACTTGTGAAGACATTCAAAAAGATGATTTTTTTTTTTTGTCTGGAAATAAAGAGCATCCAGGTTGTCAACCTCTCACCGCTTTCTACGAAGGTAAGCAGTGGTGCTGAGCCTTACTGAAGTCCAGCAGAGCAGACCTGTGTTGCCCTCTGGGGTCATATTAGAAAGATCACAGAGTTAAACAGCTCTGAGCCGGCTGCACAACTATGTGTCCCACAGTCTGTCTCCTCTGGAGCGATTAAATATCACAGAGGAAAGGGAAATATCCATTTGTTTACAGATTTACCCGGGGGTGAGCTTGGCTACATGGGAGGAAAGACGCAGGTTCAGAAAAGGGTCAAAGTAAAAAAAGATTAAAAGTGAAAGTTTGAGATATGGGATTATTTGTAACCAGAAGCGTCTTCTCTGAACTTATGCGTCACTACAGGGTTGATTTTCTGACTACTTTTGGGAAACATCCTCTATTACTAGTAGACCTGGAGCCTGATATTTCTTGGTACTTACTGGTGTACTTTTTAGAACTTCAGGATTTGGTTTTTTAGCAATTTGACTGAATATTTTCCCCAAATGTAGCTTACTCTTAAATCTTAAAATGCTTCCTGGAACTTCTTGAAATTACAGCCTAATTTTTTTATTTTTTAATGGACATTTATAGCTTACCTTGGTAGAAGTTATTTGGTGCTTTCTGAGAAAATTCTTTCATGTTCAATAATTTAAATGTTGCTATCTAAACAATGATGCCAGCCTTTTTTATGGCATTTGTTGAGCATTGTTTTGTATTCTAATATGGCCTGCTGTGGGTATTATTAGTTTTCTGTGAGCATATGTTGTTATGAATCACAAATATAATATCTACTGCCAATTAGCACATCGTTTATTTGGGGGAGTCTGATTTGCTTCAGCCTCTTTAACTTTAAACTTATTGGCAGTAAAAGTTCAAACTCGCTTACTGCTCTGCTGCTGCACATAGTTTTGTTTATTTTTCTCTCTCATTATCGCTGCTGCAGCAGCCGTGATTCCCAGTGGAGATCATTAAATATTAATTTGAACTGATGTTACAAAGTGTTTGGCATGAAGCTGACGGGTCGTACCAGAGAAGCATCATCATGTCCAAACTGAGTTTTCTGGACTTACAGCTGTGCATTATGGAGACGTGATCGGGCTGAAGGATATTTATTTGTTCTGCAAGAAAAGCAACATAACAGGGAAAGGCCAGGGAAAGTTTTTCAAAGGTCATGACTTTAAATTGAGTCCTAGCATGCTGTGTCTGAGTCCTGTTAGTTGTAGGAGGCAGAAAGGACACGTCCTCCATCTGCCTGTGAAACCTTCTGGACCCAACATACTACTGGCAGCCGACCAGTGGTGGGATGAGTGACTTTAGTTCCCAGTTTACCTTTAAAAATGAGTAAAAGCTGTAACATTGCTTGCTTGTTAAAGTTACCTTGTTGCCGTTATTAAAATGTGAACATGAAAGTAAGACTATATATTTTCAGCTTTCATTTTTGATGATTATTGTTCAGAAATGAAATTAGAATATCACATTTTCTCATTTTCAGTTTTAGTATAAAGTGCTACATAATTTACAGGTAGATTTCTGCGCTAACAGAGTGGAGATAACATTTCTGTTTTCCTCCAGACTCAGACAATTAAAATGTGAAATTAAATAATATGAAAAGAGGAGCAACAGACCAGTTCTTCTTTTCATTTTACTTCTGATTTTGTTTCAGCTCAAGGAATCCAACAGTTGAATCCGATATCTTGGATCAAGCTTTGCGTTGTGGTTCTCAAATAACCAACTCCAGTAATGACTTTTTCCTTCCCCTCATTGTTAGCTGCACTTACATAAGCTGGTTTTATATTCTTATTTCCTAAGAACTTTGGCTCTGATCCTGTCCTTTTTACCTAACCGCTTAATCTTCACCCCCTAAATCACCAAAAATGCCTGAAGAGGCATACCCAAATTAAATCAGCTGCTGTTCTTGAACAATTTGGAGTACATGCAAAAGCTTTGTCTCTTTATGAAGAAGTTAAATTTTCTATTTTTGTAGTTACAAAAAAGAAATGTCATTTTATACATGTTTATTTTTGAGGATGTACAGGTGTTGTCCAAGTGTGCCATTTGGAGTCTCCAAATGCCACACTTGGACAACACCTGATATACAAACTTCAAATGACTGTAACTCCTCAGTGCTTCAACATACAGTCATCAATGAGGCTCTAATGAAAGATGATGACCAGAGGAATCCGCAGGTAGACGCAACATTACTGATAGTGGAAATTACTTATAATTATATAAATAAAATAGCATATCTAGCATATCTCCTCCCCCTTCTTGCAATACGCTGTCCGTCTGTCCGCAACCCCCCCGCCAGCACTCAATGGTACACTACCATTTGCCCCCACCTTCCCCCACACAGTCAAATGGCTGGCCCGTCATTGCTATTTTCAGCATGGTCACACTTCCACCCATGGTCTTCCCCCAGAATGCAAATGTTGTGCATTTCTCGCAGCTATTTTAAAGTCTAAACACCAGTAATCTGGTCCTCACGCTGCTGCAGAGGACACAGAATCAATGCAGCCAAGTACAGGAGTATTCCCCCCAACATTACGAGGTGTTTATGATTTGCACCATTCACAGGATTTCACAGGGAAACTGTATCTACCTCTGACAACAAGCCAGGGATGAGAAAAGCCACATCCTGCAGAGATGCACTCGTGACAGTGTACGGTACTAGATTACAGCCGGAGTACCTGCATGATGGGTTATGAAATGCTTCACTTTTTAATAACATCATGGTGTCATTCCAATAGTATTGATGTGTCTTTTGATTATTAGCACCTCTGATAGTGGAAAATCAGATTCCAGTTGCAGTTAGGCCTTCTCCATGGGGAATAAGACGCTTTAATGCATTTACGCTGCAGCATCACTCACTAAACCATTCTTATGTGCATCTAATGAAAAAGTTGAACGTGAGTCGCTGTGTAATTGTAGCTGAAGTTATCAAGGCACTTTGTCACGCTGAAGCTCATTAGATTCTTATGACGTGATGGTGACTCACAAGGATGATTGATTAATCCTCATGGCAAAAAAAAAAATCAACTGCAGTGTGTTCAAAGAGCACGAAGAGGCTCTGGAGTCTCTGATTGCTTTCGGGATACGGGGGCGGCTTGTTGCTGCAGGACGGCCTTATCAACAAAATGCTCTCGCTTTGGCAGGATTTGTGTCACACGGACCACCGTTTGCCAGTTTCTGTCACAACTTTTAATCTTCTCAGAGCAAATTTACATCATTTTACTCAGAACATGATACTCTAAAGCAGAGATAGTAACACAAACCTCCAAATTTATACACCTGATTGTGTTAAATAAAAAGTAATGGATGATTTATGCTGCAATATTTATAATATAACTGATTAAACACAATTTATGACTCACGATTTATGTATTTCTGAACTGAACATTGGAGTTACTGCCAGGTTTTATTTATCTTACCAAACGCCATATTTTCTTAAACAAAAAATATGTTTTAACTCAACAATTAATGTGCATGAAAATCCACTCCAGACGATTTCTGTTCGGAATTACTCAGATTTGTGCCATGTCGTTTTAATCTCAGTTACAATTTATGACTTGGAAGGAAATCCTGAAAAAACTTTAGTTTTATCATTAAAAAAATAAATAAATGATGTGCTAACTCCGTAAATCACTAGATGTTTCTTACATTAGAGCACAAACTGATTGTAGCAGCTATTTCACTCACAGCCAATAAAACAATCAGTAATATTTACTTTCGCTGTTAGAAAAATGAATTAGAGCAATGAGGCATGTTGGTTTGATAGAAACAATCTGAGCAGTAACATTTTGCTTACACTGCAAAAACACAAAATCTTAGTATTTTTGGTCTAGTTTCTTGTGCAAATATCTTAGTACACTTGAAATAAGGCAAAAGCAACTTACAAGTAACTTCTGTAACTTAAAGGAGCTTGTTTTAAGTGAATAATTCCTTAATATTAATTTTAAAAAGGACTAGTTCCACTGGTGCCGTTACCTAGCAACCCCAGGCAAGCTCAGCCGGTTACCTAGCAACCCCAGGCAAGCCCAGCTGGTTACCTAGCAACCCAGTTCTAGTTCCATTGGCAGAAAAATGTCTTGTAGTTAGTGAAATAATCTGCCACACTCAAAAACACAAACTAATTTTATTCTAGTTTCTAGTGCAGATATTTTAGCACACTTGAAATAAGACAAAACTGACTTCAAAGTAACTTTTCAGCAAGGTATAAAGGCTTGTTTGTAATAAATAATTAGTTAATTTTGATTAAAAAGTACTAGTTCTGTTGGCAAATAAATTAACTTATAACATGGGAACAAAATCTTGTTAGAAGTGAAATAATCTACCTGTAAAACTAGAACTTTTTCATTAATATTATAAGGAATTATTTACTTAAAACAAACCTGTATATCTTGAAAAGTTACTTTTAAGTAATTTTTGTCTTATTTCAAGTGTACCAAGCTATTTGCACTAGAAACCAGACTAAAGATACTTGTTAAAGTTTTATGTGTTTGCAGTGTGTAAACCTCTGTCCAGCTTTTCCTTCTCGGTGATCCATCATGACCAGGATTTGCCTTATCAGTTGTTATTGTGGTCGGGGTCTTTGCTCGGCTCAAGCAGCTGTGATGGATCGTCCAGAGGTGCAGAGGCTGTGATCCACAGAAACACAGAAACCTTTCTGAAGGAAACCTCCTGCTCCTCCGGCGCCACAGATCTGCAGCAGCACCACTCAGATATGCGACGTTAGCTCCTGTTGGTAGAGATTTGCAGTAACACAAGCTCTCGCTACTTTATTTAGATTCCTTATTTCAGATGGAAAGGAGGATGGCCTGGAGCTTACAATTTGTTTCTGTCACGTCTGTAATGTCTTAGAGCACCTGTGTCAAACTCGAGGCCCGTGGGCCAAATCCGGCCCGCCGTAGATTTTTATGTGGCCCTCTAGATTCCAGATTAAACTCTAAGTGTGCTTAAATATTATGTTATCAATCAAATCAATGCAGTTTTTATCAGTTTACTAAGAAATTATATCAACCAGTCCCTCCAGTTTCTTGAGAATTATTGTGGAAATTCATAACTGGGAGTTTATTGAAGATTTTTCTCAAAAATTGTCAGAAACTTTCTTACTTGTATTAAACTGCTGCCTCAGCCTTAATTGATGTCAGATTATAGTCCATAAATAATAGAAAGTTGCATTTACCATCATAAATAACTGCAAATATTTCCAAATTAGTACCACAAACACTTTTATTGCAAGAAATCACAAAAAGTATCATGAAATCCTGGATGTTCAATAATATTTAATTTTAAGAATTCATTGATAGTTTACCAGTTTATCAGCAGGTTTTATCAATACATTCTGGCACAACCGGCCCTTTAGTAGCATTCAGGCTCTTGATTTGGCCCAAAATGAAAATGACTCTTACACCCCTAATTTAGAATGTTAAGGTTTTACTCAAGCAAATAAGAGCAAGAAACTCCCATTTATGTGGCTAACATCAATGTTCAGTTGGATTCCTATTGTTTATTTTCACTTCTGATTTATAAGCTCAGTTGTTTGTTTTTCCTCCATTTAAGCAGGTTTGCACAGCCTTGACGCAAAGTCTCCGAGCTGAGGGTGGCCTCGGCGCCAAGATTTGTTTACTGAAGTCATGAACAGAGTTTCTTAGGTTTGTGAAAGTACAGAGGCTCTAATTTGTCTGCATAACGCTGCTAATCCTGCTGCTGGAGATCATCTGAGGCTGTAATGCCTTCCAGGCTCCTGTCAGCAGCAGGACAAAATTATTTTTATTAATCTGTTTTTAAAACCTCACAAGATTCTGCAGCAGAGTGAGCGATGATCAAGCAGAAACAATAGGTTTAAGATGTGCATCGACGTGCCTAATGGCCCGCTCCATCTCTCTAGGAAACACACACACACTGGTACACTAGTGTGTGTGTGTGTGTGTGTGTGTTTATATACACACACACACACTGGTACACTAGTGTGCATTTGTTTGTAATACCTTGTGAGGACGATTTTCCTGACATATACTACGTTGTGGGGACCAATCGCTCCTCGTGGGGGCCGGAGCCTGGTCCCCACGAGGGGAAACCCTGTTTTTGGGTGAGGGGTCAGAGTTAGGGCTAAGGTATGAATTGAGTTTTGGTTGGTTAGGGTTAGGTATGTGATGGTTAGGGTTAGGAAAAGGGTAAAGGTCAGGTTTAGGCTGTAGAAATGAATGGAAGTCAATGGAAAGTCCCCACAAAGATAGCAACACAAACGTGTGTGTGTGTGTGTGTTTATATATACACACACACTGTGTATATACACACACACACTAGTGTACCAGTGTGTATATATAGTATATTAATCACTATATTAGATAGCTAGATAGCTAGATAGATAGATAGATAGATAGATAGATATCTTAGAAGTCTGATTTATATGAGCTTATAAATCAGGTACAAGATGTAGAAGACCCGAGCTCAGAGGATGAGAGAGAGAGAGAGAGAGAGAGACCACCTGTGGAGGATGAGAAGGGAATATTTATATATACTTATAATGTTAGTATATTATATAATGAAATTTAATTTTATTCACACCTAAGGAGAATTTAGAGACCAATTAACTGAACTGTCATGATGTCAGACTGTGGCCAGGAAGCCGGAGCTCCATAGAAAATCTGAAACAAACAAAGGAGATGACAGTTGATTTCAGGAGGAACAGGTTGAGATCAAACCTGTTTCCATCACAGGAGAAGAAGTGGAGGTGGTTGAGGGAAATGAACACCTCAGTGTTCATCAATACGCAACAGTGAAGCGTCTATAACAGGGCTTCTCCGCCCCAGTCCTCAGCGACCCCCTGCTCTGCATGTTTTAGATGTGCCTCTGTTCCAGAACAGCTGATTCAAATGATTGCATGACCATCAAGTACTGCAGAAGCCTGTTAATCACCCAGAGATACAATTCAGGTGTGGCAGAAGGGAAATACCTAAAACATGCAGGACAGGAGGACGGTGAGGACCAGGGTTGAGAAACACTGAACTATAAGAAGGGACAGAGCAGACTGGACTTCTGGGCGAAGCTTTGGTCCTTCAAGGTTTGCACCAAGATGCTGCAGATCGTCTGCTGAGAGCATCATCTGTTGGGGCAGCAGCATCAGAGCCAGGGACCTAAAAACACTCAACAGCCTGAAGAAGGCTGGTTCTGTTCTGGTTCTGTTCTGGGGAACCTCTGGAGATGATCATGCAGAGAAGGATTCTTCATAGGATCAAGAAAATTAGGGACAATCCTGACCATCCTAATAAAAGTAAAAAGCACAAGCAACACAAACCAGGTGGTGCGTTTGCTGCTTCAGGACATTCAAGCACCACTGTGCCACACATTGTCTCTCAGTCAACAACAGGCCAACTTCGTCTCCCAGTCAAAAACAGGCCAACTTCTTCTCCCAGTCAAAAACAGGCCAAGCGGACATTTTAAATTAAAAAATAAAACTGGCTGGAGTGAAGATGCAATCCTAAATAACAAGCAGCATCACAGCAGTTTTACAAATGTTCATAAAAAGAGTTTTATCATCATCAATGTTTGTTCTTCTTTTACAATTTTTTTCTTTTTTACAAATGTTAATGTGCAACTGAAAATTCACAGTCAGAAGCCTG
>NW_015113992.1:110403-138995 GCF_001443285.1 Poecilia latipinna | reverse complement strand
ACACACACACACACACACACACACACACACACACACACACACACACACACACACACCTGAACTAAAACACACACAGCTCATATGAACCACATGCACTGGCTCAGGTTTTCTCAGCCACGTGTGGAAGATTTTCTGTCGGCGTTAGATTGCAGATGATTAAAAAAAGACGAGTCAGAAAAGGACATTAGATGATTTTCCTTTCAAACGTTTTTGATGATCTGAAAGCAGCCGGGTTTAGTTAAAGGCTTCTGTTTCTGTTTTGACCTTAACACAGAAAGAAAGAAGACAGGAACGAGAAGCAAAGAAAAAAAAAGAGCCATCTCTCATGTTTGTGAAAAATGGCCTAAGCTCAGTTCTCCACCAAACAGACATGATAATTTATTTTATTACATTTTATTTTTACAAAAAAATAAATTGTAGTTTGTAGTTTAATTCACACAGCATGATGCTGCCACCACCACCTTTTCCAGTGGATGCGCTGTATTCAGGGTGAGCGATGTCCGTAGTTTTTTGTCATTTCACGTCGAGGCCAAAACATTCTGCTTTCCAATCTGAACAGAAAACATTTTCCCATCTGTCCGCCCCCTGAGGGAAAATGACCAGAACAGCATTCATACTGTGATTAAATTATACAGCTCTGGGAAACATTAAGAGATCAGTTTCTCTGATTTTACTCTCCATAGGTATATGTTTGAGTAAGACGAACATTGTTGTTTTTATTCTATGAACATGTTTCCAAAATTACAAGTGAAAATTTTGTATTTATTTGTAGAAAATGAGAAAAGGATGCAGCGCTTTCAGACCTCAAATAATGCAAAGAAAACAAGTTTATATTCATTTAGAAACAACAAAACTGATGTTTTAACTCAGAAATCAATATGTGGTGGAAAAACCAGGATTTTTTAGTGCAGTGAGCTCTAATTTTTAGTTTTCCAGAAATGTATACAAGAAGAATCTATTATCAGAGTTTAGAAATTCAAAACTTTCTTTAATGATTTGAATACAAAAGCACAACACAGTTTTTAAGGTTGCAAGCCCCCAGAAACGAGCGTTTACCTGTAATTATATGAATATTTCACAAAACCTCTAAGTTCCTGCAGCAGCTTTGTAGCTAATAAGAGCTGAACTGTAAAACCATCAGCTTAATGATATCAACACCATCAGGCCAATTAGATTTCCTGCTGTTTTGCACCAAAGAAAACGATAAACCGAATGAACTAACATAATAAAATGTAGAAAAATATAACTTTTTAAAAATGATGCAGTCAACACGTTACAAACCTGTAACAGCTGAAATGGAAAAAAAGCTTGAAAGATTTTACAAGGCATTTTAAAGAGCCGTTTCTACGCAACACCCAGTTCTGTTGAGGAATGTTGTGTTTGGGATTTTTTACACAATAACACATTTAACGACTCTCTTTTTTAAATTTCCTGGTATTTTCTTTTTATTGATTGGAACACTGGATGAACAGCTTTGTCTTTTTATGGACGTTCAGACAAAGAGGATTAAAAACCTTCTGATCACTGATTATGGCTGATTATCTGACTTTAATCTTGTCTTCTTGTTTCAACCAAACTGTTTTCCTCGCAGAGCAAGTTGTACGTTGGTTACAGGAAACAATCAGAAGATGGTTTTGATTTGCTCCAGCCTCCCCCCACCTGTGCCGCCTCTCCTCCGTTCCCCTTATGCTTTCACTTTCCCCTCTTAATGTAAGGAGTGATTTACTGTCAAACACATTCCTACCGCCACTGATCTATCCCAACACATGTTTTATTTCTCCATTTTCTTGCATTCTTTCGTTTGTTTGCCTCAGCGGAACGTTAAATCTTTCATTTCTTTTGTTTTTCGTGCAAACCTCTTCATCGGGGTGTGTGTAGTTATGAGCAGTTGTTACTTCCTTTGTTTCGTTCAAGCAGGAATTATGCAAATTGCATATGTGGGAAATTTATGAATCTCCAGGACAAAGACAACTTTGATTTTTTTTTTCTTTTTAGTAGATGAATTACTGCAACACAATCTCATATTTCTACACTACTTGCATCAATTATCTTAAAGCTTTTTATTTGATTTGTCCACCAGTAAATCTCTTTCTCTCCATCCAAATCAGAAACATCCTCCTCACGGCTCCATGTTGACAAAGCCACAGCTGGTTTGGGTCCACATGTGGGTCCATTCACCTCTTTCCTCTGGTTCTGCAGCCGCGTTCTGGGCCAGATGGCTGCAGCGTTTGCTTGGACTCGGCCATTGTACCCCCCATAATTGGTACTTGGAAGCAAGTGGCTCGTTAATTATGCAGAGGAGACTGTTTTTATGCAAAGCAAGCTGGTTTTACTGAAGTGTAATACTAATCAAGTGAGTGCTTTGCTGCATAATGCATAAGCAAATTTGATTTACTTTAATTGTGGGCTTGTGAGGAAATTGTTTTGGGGGTCTGATGTTCTTGACAAATGTAGGTGAGAAAGAAATTAATGAGCGGAGTTGCTTATCGGTGTCCTTCAGACGCCTTTGAGCCTTTTTTTCCTGATGTGTCGTTTCTTTCCCCTCTCTGTCTGTTCAGTTTATTACTTTATAAAGACCAGCGGTGTCAAACTCATTTTTGTTTTGGGCCAAATCAAGATCATGAAGGCTCCTAAAGGGCCGGTTGTGACAGAATGTATTGATAAAACCTGATCACAAACTGTTAAAATATCAATGAATTCTTAAAATTAAATAACATTTCTAAACATTTTTTCAGTCCCTCCAGAATTTGGTGAGAACATTTTTGTGTTATTAATCTGTAAAAATGTGCAACATTTGCCATAAAAACTGCTTAGTTAATTTTTTTATGAACTGTGCAGTACTTTATTACTTTAGACCAACATTTAGCTTCATGCTTTTCATGTCGGACCAAGACGCAGAGAAACGTGTTAGTTTACAAATGTGGAACAAACTTAGAAAGTTAACAACCCAGAACAAGAACCAACATTTAGCTTTGTACAAATCTAAACGTAGAAGGATGTAGAAAGCAAATAACTAACTTTGCAAAGACAAAATAATAAAATACTACTAATAAAATTCAAAGATCTGCTGTTTGTGGTAAATCGGTGACCAGGCTGTCTGCTGTTCCTTCATGTTTTTAAAATAAAACTACAAACTGGATTTCATTTTACCTCATTTTCTAGATCCAGCAGCCATTTTAGATTTGACCAGAAGTCTTCAAATTCTGACTTCATGGTTTCAGATTTTTGAGCACAACCACGAGAGATTGGGGGTTTTCCTCCTCTGCTTGGATAATCATAAACTACATAAACATTAAACTACCAGATAGTCAAAGTGCGGGTAGTTCTAGATCAGGTTTTCCCATGATAAATCCACAAACCATCTCAAAAGTGGCTGTTATTATAGATGTTTAAGCAGAATTGCTTTTATGTCCCATAAAATCTCTGGCATTTTCCGTCTTGCAGCACAAGCCTCATATTAAATAATAAACCTTTCAACTCAACATTTGAATGATTTAAATGTTTATAAACATTGATCGTTATTAAACGTTTGAGTTAGGAGTCAATCCACTTGATCTGTGATGTACTTTCATCACAGATCCAGTTTTCTCTTTAAAGCCTGTCTGCCACACAGCCAAAGCAAAGGTCTCAGAACATGCACAGAAGTCATCAAAACAGCAAAGTGCAGGAATTAACTGAAATTACTCACAACCGCAGCAACCAAGAGCCACTAAAGATGTGACGGAGACACCAACAAGAGCAGGTTTCCCGACTTTGAGGGGGAAACGCAGAGGGCAGCCGTGGTCATTGGCAAATGAGGCACAGCTGCGACAAGACAGACCAGCAACCAGACAACAAATCACTGAATCCAACACAGGGACCAAAAGTATAACAGGAATTACACTCTCACAGCAAAATACGAAATCCAGTTTATGAAATAAACAATAAGTGTTGACAATCTACTGCAGTTAGAAACGGCTACAAAAACCATTCAAGTCTTTTCAAGTTTAAAGCCACGTAAAATGTCCAAAAATGTCACCATGAGGTCAGAAAACCATCTAAGACCTTAATCTGCTCAATTTTCAAAGGATGACTCATTTTTAGACTGATCAATTCCCACGGGTATTGTTCTTTGCTGGTTAACACAACAGTCTGCCATCCAATTGGAACATGTGTGTTTGATTTCCCAGCCAATTTGGCTGCATCGTAAACAACTGCCACTCACTGCTTCACGGGGTTACGACCGAGTTTTAAATCACTGCAGTTCAGGACAGAAACAAAACTGCAGTCTGGACTGGAGCGACGCAGTCAGCTCTACAGAAAGGTGGAGGTCTCTTGTTGTTCACCTGAGTGTTCACCTGTTAGATTAATCTGGGATCCAGGAAGCCTGTGGAACCTGAACGTCAGCAGCCAGCCGCGTCAAACTCATTTTCGTTTTGGGCCAAATCCTGAATGCTCTTAAAGGGCCAGCTGTGCCAGAATGTATTGATAAAATCTGTTCACAAACTGTTAAAGTATCAATTAATTCTTAAAATTACACATTACTGAACATCTTTTCAGTCCCTCCAGGAATTCGTGATACTTTTTGCCATTTTTTGTAATAAAAATCAAAGTGTTTGTGGTACAAATTTGGAAATATTTAAGCTTATTTATGAAGGTAAACTCAGCTTTTTATATAGATCATGGACTATAATCTGACATCAATTAAGGCTGAGGCAGCTGTTTAGTACAAGTAAGAAAGTTTTCGACAATTTCTGAGAAAAATCTGCAATAAACTCCCAATTATGTATTAGTGTAAAAAATTGCGGGAAATTGTTGATTTTGTGAATTTCCACAATTTTTCTCATGAAACTGAAGGGAATGATTGATATAATTTGGCAGTAAACAGATAAAAACTGCATTTATTTGATTGATAACATAATATTTAAGCACATTTAGTGTTTAGTCTAGAATTTAAAGGGCCACACAAAAAGCTACAGCGGGCCGGATTTGGCCCACGAGCCTCGAGTTTAAACTTAGCCCTGCTGTTATATCTGCATTTAACCCTGGTGTGTGACGGTGGGGGTGTATTAGACCCTGTAACACGGCCTGCTGTTATGGTGGTGGTGTTAATTCATAACAACAAGGACCAGGTTGGCTCCCTCTGTGTTGCAGCCAGGATGGTGGAGCTAACTGGGTTCACTCCGCTGCATGCCGGCTTCCAGCATCAGTTGACCTTTCATGACTAATGGAAACATTTCTTAATATCTTTAAAATAACAGCAGCACAAACAAAAAAAAAATTCTGCAGAAACGTTTGAGACCATTTCCTTAGATTTGAAGAAGGTGGGGGTAATTTCACTCAGGTGCTGTTACAATGGCTGCTGGAAAAGACAAGTGTTTTGTTGTTGACTTACCATTTAGAGGCTGCTTGCTGAATTCTTGTTGGTTTTGCAGGAGGCTCCACTTCTGCTTTTCAAAGATATATGGTTGTACAATTGCGCATCTGTTTGCGGCCATTTTTACATGTGAGTGTAAACGTCGACTTGGGAGATGGGGAGTCGAGGCCAGCAGCAGCTTATTTGGATTTAAAGTGACAAGAGACCCTAAAATCTCATTATCCAAGAAGGATTTTGGACAAAAAAATTAATGAACATGTTTTGTAAAACATGTAGCTCCATCCTACCGTAGGATAGAGCTAAGATAGAAAATATCTGCCCTCTCATAGCTTTTATTTTACTGTGTCAGATCATGAAACTAAATTCATTAGCCAACAAAAACCCCATAAATAAATAAATGCTGCTAATGTTTTCTTTAATAAGGGGAAAAAGCTACCCAAACCAACCTGGCACTACATGAAAATGTAATTGCCCCCTAAACATAATAACTGGTTGTGCCACTCTTGGCAGCAACAACTGGCATCAGCTATTACGTTTATGACAACTGGCAACGAGCTTCTGCGGGAATTTCGCCTCATTTCTTTGCATAATTTGGCCACATCTGAAGGTGATGGAGCAGAAATGGTCTGACTAAGGTCATGCCAATGCAACATAAAGCTCAGACTTTGAATAGGCCTCTACCAAACCATCCATTTGATCCGTTTTTAGACCTTAACCAGAAAGGGTATCAAATTGTTGTCTGGCTGCAAAAACCAAGAGAGCTCGGGTTTAACTTCCCAAACTGAGGGTTGACCTTTTTGGTTTTGTTTATTACTGAACTTGCTCAGATATTGAAGCACCAAAGGAGACCCCAGCCATCATACCGCCACCACCATGTTTGACTGACAGCTTGATGGTGTTAGTTGTAAAACTAACACATCTGTTTAAACTTTTCAGAAACTTTCCGAAAAAATTTTTCATCAGGAAGCAGAATGTTTTACTTGTTCTTGCACCATAATTACTGTCTCTAACTGAAGCAAGTGAGGCTTGCAGTGTTTCAGTTGTTTATGGTTCTTTTATTACTTCCTGGATGATTCGTCAATGTGCTTTGGAGCCGGTTGTGGTCAAATGTATTGATAAAAAACAAACCTCTAAAATGTTAGTAAGTAGCTGCCTGTGCACTCAGTGAATACTTCTTGTAAATAGTACTGAACATCATTTCACATTAATGTAATTTGGCAAATACAGAAAACTACGCAGGACGATTACTGCCACTGAAAAAGAAGTCTGGCTTTTATCCTGTGATCAAAAGTCAAAATGTCTAGTTTTCATTTTGACTTTTGCAAGCTGAGCTGATTTTATGATTCACATGGTTATTTTATTTTCCTTCTTAAACAATGAATGCATACTTTGTAAACAGCTTTTTGTGTTTGCTAACGTCTATTTGTAATTCAAACATGTTCTATGATCTGAGACATCCAAGTGGGACAAAATTCTGCAAAAAATAAACAAAAGATCAGTAGTTTTCAGTTCTACTTCAGTCAGTTTATTAATATTTGAGAAACTGTAATTGTGCCGAGTTGTAAATGACCTGTAGCTGCAGTCAGTCGTTTCGCCTTTCCTCCCATACATTGAAGCTGCTGAGCTACGAGAAGCGATATAACTGCTGCTATGTGTGTCCATGTCATTAAAAAGCCATACTCAAGGAGTAACGTTTGTGTTTAGGTTGTGTGGTTGTTGGAGCGTTTCTCAGTGTGACAGTGAGTTTATTACAACATCCTGGCCCAATTAGTACCATGAAGGCGTCAATGTGAGAGACTGATGACTGTTTGCCTGATCAGGCTTTAAATCTGCTAAAATGGCTGACTGCGACGGGTCAGCTCTACTTCATGACAAACATTAGGACCCTGATCGAATGGCAATGCATTTCTGTTTTATGTGATCAGATAGGATAGATTATCCATTGATTACTCCATAAATAAGCATTCAAGCATAAAGTGTTGGCATTTTAAATGTAAAGCTGTTTATACTCTGAATAAAACTTTTAAAGTGTTTCCAAGAGCAGAAACGAACGAAACGCTGAAAAGATGTTCAATAATAATTAATTTTTAAGAATTTATTGATATTTTAACAGTTGTGATCAGGTTTTCTCGATACATTCTGGCGCAACCGGCCCTTTAAGAGCATTCAGGATTGACACCTCTGCTTTAGGTAGTTTAGGCGTCCAGGTTTGCTGTTCTTGTTTTATTGTTTTCTATCCTAATCCTGCCGTAAACGTCTGCAGGTTTTTGTCTCCTACCACCTCCGAACCTGTGCTGCTTGTGTGTGAAACGTTTTTGTGTATTTGATCCACGGCGTTGCCATGGCGAAAGCGTGACTGATCACAGCATATTAGAATGGTTTTGTATTTTGTAACCCCAGGTGTAATCACACCTGTGATGCAGCGCGTGTGAGCCGGCCTGACAGCCGCAGTAATCTGAAGCAGAACAATGGCCTGCACGTTGTTTTTCAGGGTCACGGTGAACCGGCGCCTTAAAGAGCCTTCAATCTGTGATCCGAAGCTGGTTCTGGACCGGTTTCCTGCTGCGCTGCAAGTTCTTCCACTGATTGCATTCAGCCTTCTTTCTGCAAAATCTTCTGGTACCTTTCAGCCCAAAAATCACTTTTTCTCATTCCTTTAAGTGTTCATAAAAGATTATATGCTTTAATATATATGTACTATACAACAATTAATATTAAAAAACAAAAGAAGAACCTCTTCACCCTCTAGTGTCTGCGTCTCTTTCTGCCATCATGTCTCCTTATATAGCAGCTCCACTACGGTCATGAATGAGGTGTTGTATTATCAACGTCGTTTTGACAAAGGAGGAAAATAGGATGATCATAAAAAGGAGAACTTTTTGAGTCTTGCTTCCCTCTGCAGGTAGTGACAGATATGTCCGTTCCACCGGGCCACATAATAACACGGTTTGGTCCTCCGTAGCCTGATGAAACAAACATCTCTAATGATGATTACTTTAATTACAGCTCAATTTGTCCGTTGTTCGCCGTCCACAAACTTCCTGTGAGTTTTCTTGTGCAATTATAAAAATAAGAGTGTGCTTGGTCGCCCTGGTGAGCTTCTAAGATAAACATGATAGTGGAGTGGCTTATTGATTTTAGAGATTTAAAGGTCGCTCTCATAATGTGTCCACGTTTGACCTTTGACTCGTCTTTATGTTCTCTGACAACGCAGACGGTTGAGGAAGAGCAGAGGAGACTGGCGGCTCTCCTCCCGCTGCTGACAGGTCGTCTCGTCTTCCTTCCTCCCCCTCACTTCACCCGAGTCCCACTCAAACCTCAACTATTCTGCACAGTCACTGCGTATTAATGCACGAGTTCATGTGAAAATTGTGGAAGATCTTTTGAAATATTTGAGTTTGGGTTAGGAAATGCATAAAATGGCAGATTGCAGATTAATGCTAATTGAAAGCTAATGTTAGACTTATAGAAACTAATTATGTTTTTTTGCCTGATTTATCTGGCAGAAATATTTTAAAAAAACCTAGATTTTGGTATTTTTAGAGAGCTTGTGGCTAATTTTAGTTAAATCGGGTTGTCTGTAGAAATGTTTCTGCAAGGATTCTTCTAGAAAATGAGAATTTCACTAAATCTGCTTTCCAGACTCAGACCTCTAAACCTTCGAAGCCATTTGACTTAATATGAACCAAAAGAAAAGCTTTTTAAATTGTTGGAAAATCTAATATTAACCTATTAATATTTGATCTTTTGCTTAAATCCAACATTAAGAGACAGTAGGAGTTTTCACCCTGTTGCTCTCACTGGTCAGGAAACATTTTCTTGATGTAACTGAGCAAATATACATATTAAATGAAGTAAAACGAACTTTTGTGTAAATGTTTGAGACATTTTTTATGTTCAGTTGGCTGAAAAACAGATAGATTTATTAAGAAATTACATCAAAGCGATCAAAATAACTCTATTTGTTAAGGATGTTTTGGTGTCTGATACAGAGATATTATCCCAGACCTACATTAAAATATTATTTAAATTATTACCATATATGAGCCTTAAATCTCAGAATAACAAACTACATTTCATCTGTTTTATGTGGTCTATATGAAAGCGATTGTTCCTTTAATTTGTTCCAGCGTTTTTTACAAAATAGTTATAAATATATATCAACACATGCATCAATTTGCTAAAGTGCTAGGCTAATGCTAGCATCTGTTCTCTTTGTTGTGATATCGCTTGTTGAGTAACTGGAGCATTTCACTGCAGTTTCTTTGGTTGCGCTTCTCGTTTTATGAGAACCTCCTTTCATCGCTTTGTGCTTGGCGACGCTCACTTCTCCGTGGTGGGCCGATGCGGTTTCGGGCCCCGGGTAGTTTTGGGAGAGCGGACCCTGCCCTCTTGTGCGACTTCCCTGGAGGCAGCGTGGGCGCTGGGAGAAGAGGTTAACCAGATCAACCTGTGAGCAGGCTGCGGTTTAGACGCTGTGGGGAAGTGCTTGCTAAATTGGCTGCTTCTACAAACTTTTCTCACACTTTTTTGATAAACACCACCATCTCCTGCCTGACCTCTACTCCTATCAGTGCTCATACCTTTAACTCAGAAGGTTGGGAGGCCTTGGTGTAATTACCCTAACTACATCTCCCTCATTAGAGTCCTGTGGTGGAGCCTACCAACTGTATGTCGCCTCCAGTAAGCAACCCCGAACCTCATCCACACATTACCTTGAAAGACATTCCTTTCTGCCAAATTCATTACCATCCACTTGATCTCAGCTTTTAATAAATGTTTGTTTATAACAAGAATTAAATGCAATTTCATTTAACACCCAAACCTTCCAACAGCATGGTGCAATTCACTTTAACCTTTACGCCTGAAATTAGGGAAATGTGCAATCACATTGTGTTATTGCACACAAACCCCAGCTTAATTAAGGCTAATCCACACGTAGCCTGTGGGAAACTGAGTAGATTTTTATACTATTTGGCTTTTATTCACAACGTCACTAAAAAAGATTATTAATAATCACAGAGGCACAAGGTCGTTCAACATCCACATACTTGCTTTGTGTTTTATTCATTTTATATTCTAACATGGTATCTAAAAGTAGTTCAACCTCTTTGTCCGGCCACACAGATGAACGTCCTGTATTTAACTCCTAACAGGAAGTTGTTGTTGTTTTGAGGGATTGTGATTGGCTAACATAGGTTTTAGCTTTGTCCTTCACTGCCCCCTATGGGTTCGGCATGTTTAAAACAACGCTCAGTGTTTAAATCAACGAATTCATGTGGATGAACACTATTTTCAAAACCTATGTGTGCGATACAATGTTTTCAAATGGAGATATTTGTTTCTATAAAGATCCAGCTATAAGCTGCAAGGCCTAAATCTACAACTAACTCTTAGGGACGGCGACATATTAGGGCTGCTGCAGATATAAAAAAATACAAAAACAAAGGAATAGTAAATTTCTGAGAAAAAACTGAGAAAAAATGTCTGACAGTAATCTCAAAAATTTTCTGGAAAAAAACTCTGAAATTTCTAAGTTTGAAAAGTCAAAAATATGCAAGAAAAAACTCAAAAATTCTCAGACTGTCAGAAATTTTCTAGAAAAAACAAGGAAATTTATGAGTTTGGAAAATTTAACATTTCTGAGATTTATCTTAGAATTTCAGAGTTTTTTTTTAATCTAAACATTACTCCTGTTTCTGGTATTGACAATGGACCTAATACACCATCATATGTAAGCATTTATCTGGAAGTGTTATACAAGAAATTGCTGGATAATCAGGAATAAATAAACCACATAGCAGATAAATCTGTAGGTCTTATTAAGCTCCAGCTTTGTTTGAGTCTCTGAGGTTTCTAATTGTTATTTCTTATAATAACTAGACGTTTTGTTTTGGGGAGAGTCGATGCTTTTCACCATAAGTGTAAAGGACTGGATCCAATAATAGAAAATCAAAGCTCATGGGCCAATAAGACAATTTAGACAAATGCATGAACATTTAGGTAAACCAGGTGAGTGGACACATGCAGTCCAAAAAAATCTAATCCAATTATTATCAGAACAATGGCTGGGATCGATTGGTGTGGGAGGCCACAGGGTGCAGAGGTGGGGCTGCTCTGGGGATGACCTCTTCCCACATTAAGACTGATTGGGTGTGGCGGAGCAATCCCGGTCCAAATGACTCGGTGTAGGCTTGTGTGTCAGCTGCGTCCACTATGGGCTTGCCTTATTAACTTATCCAGGAAGAGGGCACTGCAGTGGAGCCTTGTAGGGGGACACTGCAGGAATAAAGGAGGGGAAAGCAGCCCTGCTAAACTCAATTTGTAATTTAATCCAGGGTGCTACCATCGATTGAGATCTGCTCCTGTAATAGCAGCCAAGCAGTGGCTGGGCAAGAGATAGAGCTTGCAACAACTTTTCATCTTTAATACCAGGCTGGCCTTACAGAGAGGTACAGAACAAAATGTACAGAGAGTTTCTACACAAACACCGCAGTTTGAGCTACAATGGGATGGCTTTCATCAAAATATAATCATGTCTTAGAACGACCTACTCATTCTGAGTCACGGATCCAATGCAGAAATGCTGTTCACTGCAAAAACACAACATTTTACCAACTATTTTGGTTTAGTCTCTACTGAAAATATCTTAGAGTGCTTGAAATAAGACAAAACGAACTTGCAAATAATTTTTAAGCAAGAAATGGGAGCTTGTTTTTAAGTCAATAATTCCTGAATGTTGATTGAAAAAGAAGTACTAGTTCCACCAGCGCTGTTGCCTAGCAACCCCAGCCAAGCCCAGCCCGTTACCTAGCAACACAGTTGGAGTTCCGTTGGCAGGCTATTTCTCTTTGATCAAGGGAAAAATATCTTGCTATAAGTAAAATAATCTGCCAGTTAATAATCAATATTAAGGAATTATTTTCTGAAACAAGCTCCTATAGCTGCGTAAAAGTAACTTTTAAGTTAGTTTTGACTTATTTTAAGTGTATTTGCACTAGAAACTAGACAAAAAAACTTGGTAAGTTGTTGTGTTTTTACAGTGTTCACAGATGATTTTCTTCCAATCAGAGTGAATTTAAGCTATTTTGCAAATAGACAAATAAATTAAGGCTTTATATACAGGCTGGCATAGACATACTCCGTTAGACTTGCAGAAATACAGCATGTGTTTCTGCAGACTACTTACTGTGAGAGCTGAATGCCAACGTTTGCCACTTTTTTGTTGGTTAAAATCTTTCAACGCTATGCTTTATCTGTGCTCCCCTTTACAATTAAACACTTCATTGAGATTGTCGATCATAAAATGTTTGTGGTTGTGGCCTGACAAAATTTTGAAAAACTACAGGAGGTAAGTACTTCTGTATATACCAAGCAAACCCACAAATGTCTCTTTTTTAAATGTCAGACATCTGAGCACTAACCCTCTGATCTGATATAGCAAGCTAAGCCTTTCATGCTAAACTCTTATATAATGCAATGAAAAAAACAATAGCCGATCCAACTTTAAAAAAATCAACAAATCCCTGTATTTTTTGTGCTAGTACATAATAGGGAGTTTATTGCAGATTTTTCTCAAAAATTGTCAAAACTTTACTTGTACTAAACAGCTGCCTCAGCCTGAATTGATGTCAGATTATAGTCCATGGTCGCTATAAAAAGTCACAAATAAGCGCAAATATTTCCAAAATAGTACCATAAAAACTTTGATTTTTACTATAAAAAATCACAAAAAGAATCACAAAATCCTGGAGGGACTGATTTTTTAAAATTAATTTTAAGAATTTATTGATAATACATTCTGGTACAACTGGCCCTTTAAGCGCTATCCTACATCATTTTGAAAACGCAAATATCTGATAAAAACCATTTATTTCATAAACAGGTAACCCGAGCTGATACTTATTTTAAAGTGAGAACCCCTCTGCTCTCTGACCAGGAGCCTCTGTCTCCTTAAAGCCCCCAGGCCTTAAAGTGCCATTTTTTTCTTCTCCCTGTAAAACAATGGCTTCTCATGGCGACACCGTCCATTCACCTCTGCTGCATTCGATCTGAGATTAGTTCCTGGGAGACGGGGATGTGCTAACTACCAGCTGTCAGCTCGCTCTGGTTAGCTCCCCTCCGCAGCAGGCAGGAGGTTTACGCCCATCATGGATAAAGCTCCGCGGCTCCGCTCCCATCCACACCTTTTGCTCCCCCACATATGAACGTGATTGCTGAAAAGCCAAGGGCATTGTCATGGATTAGTGTGGGCGGTGGATTCTGATGGATTTCTCTGTCTTGTCAGATGGGTGGTAAAAACTTTTTCCTTTTTTCCCCCCAACAGTAACAAGGTTTTTTTTTCCTTGACAAAAGCAAGATCTGTTTAGGCAGGCTAAGATAAACTACACTGGTGTAATTAGACTCTGCAAACACTTTGGTTGAACTGTTTGCCACATGGTGCCATGAAAGCCTTTTATATTTATATGTTCTGCCATTGGTAAGAGGCGAAAGGGAAAGTACATGGGAGGCTTTTCTTTTTCTTTTTTTTTATGGGTTCCTTTTTCTCCTTGCGAAACCCCAAATACAGCTTGGGTTACATTGGGAGAAAGAATAGATTCATCTCTTAAAGACACAGCCCATCTTGAAGGTTTTCTACTTGCTTCTGTAATAAAAGGTTTGATGTTATTGTTTGACCTGCTGGAGCCCTGAGCTTCCACACAGATTCAATAATTTTATTTCCCATGGGAAGACGCTGCGACGTCAGGGTAAAGACAGGCCTAATGTTGGACCTGGAGGAAGTCCTGTTGGTTTGAACATTATGGAGGACTTAGAAACCCAGAACATCAAACATGGAGAACCAACATTTAGCTTTATTATTTATTAATATAGAACAAACATAGAAAACACTATTAGCTTACAAACTGTGGTGCATGAAAATGCATTAAAGACTTGTTACTGTTAAATCAACCTTCCAACTATGGGGGATTTTTCTGCCATAATTCGAGAGCACACATTTTCAGTCTGAAAGCAGGATTTCATGTCTGTCTTCTCAAAACTTTTCTACTCTCTTCCGAATATTCACTCTGTTTTCTTAAACTTTTCTCCTCGCGCTCAAAACTCGTCTCTGCTCTGATCAAACCTCCACTAACAAACCCTCATTTTCTGCTGGCTTGGACAGAAAAGGACCGTTGCCTGGCAACCTTTCAGCCAATAGCATGAAAGCGTTGTACTGGGTGCGTTTGTTTCCTTCTACTGGGTGTGCCTGTGTGTCTGTTATCGACCTGCGAAAACCCACAGGATGTAGGGACAAACAACGACCTTAATATAAAGATAATCCTGCTAAGTTGTAATTCTAAATGTATTCTAATTCAGGGGCTGAATGTTCTTAAAGGGCCAGCTGTCCCAGAACGTATTGATAAAACCCACTAAACTGTTAAAATATCAACAAATAGCTGTTTGTTTCAGCATTCAGTAAGTGTTTCTTAAAATGAAATAATATTGAACATCTTTTCACACTGGTCAGTCCATCCATCCAGGATTTTGTAAATGTTTTTGTGTGTTTTTTGTAATCAAAATCACAGATTTTGTGACGCTAATTTAGAAATATTTGTAAGGAATTTTTATGACTGACTTTTTATCAACCGTTGATTCAAGTAAGGTTGAGGCAGCAGTCATTTAAACCCAATGTTTTTGGCCAATTTTGAGACAAATTTGCTGTAAAAATCAGAAAAAATGTGGGAATCTGTAGATTTTGTGTGAATTTTATGTGATTTGTCAAAAAACTGTAGGGACTAATTGATGTAAACTGGAGTCTAGAGGGGCCACATAAAAAGCTACAGTGGGCCACATTTGGTCCCCGGACCTTCAGTTTGACATCCTCTAGTTTCCATGTGATCTCTGTTTTTTTTTTCCCCCTCCAGTCCAAGGTTTCTGTGCAACCATGCCCAGATTTCTGACTCTACAGTTTTTATGGCTTCCATGTGTTTCATGGTTGGGTTTGGGCTGTGAGGGAAAGAATTGATCCCTAAAGAAACGGAGCGCTTCAGTTCTCCATCGGCTCCCCCGTTGCTTCAGCGACAGCCTTAATGCTTATTCACCCATTTATTTCTTCAGGAATGTTTGCAAATGCAAACACAATGCTCCTATTTTCTCTGCATATCCTCTCCAAATGTAAGAAGCCTGGTGTCAGTTGCACTGCAGCTCAGGCAAAAGGATTTACTGCTTTTTACTCAAACTAAAATGCAGAGTGAAGCTCTAATATGGGCTGATTTTCCTCTAATTTCAGCACTGAAAGTTGAGACAGTATTTATGGAAAATTACTAAACAGTCAATTGACTCCTCATGCGACTAACCTCTTCCGTGGTTTACCACCGTTTTTATGATTATTGTAAGCATTTGAAATCAGCTGCTGTATTAAGGGATGAGCGAGGAGCTCATTTTAAATTCCCATGTTACTTTATTTGGTGCCAGGAAACCTTGTTTGACAGATTTCTTCTGTTTTTGTTTCATCACACTTGAATGTGGAGAAATTTGGTGGAGTCTTTTGTAACATTTGAGGGGTCATGTCACAGCGTCCCAGTGAAAATTAAGTTCAAATATCAATGGACGGCGTGGAGAAGCATCGTTTTTGATGACCTGTTGAAGGGAGAGTGTCAGAAAAGAACAGGAGCTTCTTAAAGCGACAGAGACCAATTTCAAGGTTTCAAATTCAAGCCTATAATGTGAAGTCAAATGTCTTTAAAGTTGTTTTTGATATAAACAGCATTTTGATAACATGAGGTAAAACTTGAAAAAGTATAAAATGAAACAATGTGATTGGAAAAACATTATTTCCCCCTTTAATTAAATAATCATTAGAAAACTGCATCTGAAATTTGTTATATGATTCGAACTATTAGGGGGAAAAATTATGGGAATAAAGTCATATTAGGAGAGAAATTGCTTGAGAATAAAGTCGTAATATTTAGACATTATTCTCAAAATATTATGACTTCATTCTCAATATAATATAACTTTATTTAAAAAAATATTCTCACTTTATTCTGAAAAATATTAGGACTTTATTCTTGTAGTTTAACTGTATTTTTCTTCTTAGCATGGCCCTAACGCTCCATCGTAGATTTTAATTATCTAAGAAGGAAAATACTCATTTATTTCACTGCTGCATGACAGTAATCTTTTTTTTTTTTTTTTTTATAATCTGCGTTTTTCTCTTGCCACCATTTTATCCCTGCTCATATTCTTTTGCGTTTTATTCCTTGGCTGATCCGTCACAAGCTGGGAAAGATGTTTTCAGCACCATCGCACGCTGTCAAGCCCAGGCCTGGTGATTTAGAGCATGTGGATCGGCCGCTGCTGTGAGGGGAGGAAGGGGTTCGAATCGGAACCGGTTCGCTTCGACACGGGTCACTGGCTAATGCGAAGGCCCTGGGAGGAAGTGGAAAGATTTTCACATTTCTCAAGGTTTATTTTTTCTCTTGATGGTGGGTGCAGGGTGGCGCGGTTTACAGGTTTCAGTTAAATGTGATGGATCAAACAGTCTGGAAAATAAACACACACTCTCAGTGAGACTTTGTCATTCTCCTTATTGGTCATGGAGTAATTCACTCCACCAGTTGAGCACATGCGAGCGGGAACACACACACACACACACACACACACGTCGCTCACTGTGCAGCAACACCCTTTCCTCCAAACAAACAGCCAGATGAAAGCTCAGGTCCGTGACAGTCGGCTCTCCTCTAATGAGCCGACCCGTGCTAATGGATTGTTCATTACTGCAGCGTTACTGAGACGACATGCCTGGATATTTTTATTTTTTTGTTCATGACGTTATCCATGCCTGGCTGTCAGCTTCACTGAGACTTTCTGCTGCTCTGCTGGTGACAAAATGACTTATGGGCTGGAAGTGAGAGAACTGGAGGCTGATAAATCTACTGGATTATTAAAGCGAACATTTTATTTAAAGAAAAAGTTAGGACTTGATTAATACTAAAAGAAGGCTATTACAAGGCTCCACTTGCAGTGAGACTTGATGAATGACTAAATAGCACTCGTGGATTTTATGTAATAGTGTTCACGCTGCAAAAAACAGAAACCTTACAAAGTATTTTTGGTTCAGTTTCTAATGTAAACATCTCAGTACATTCAAAATAAGACAGAATTTAGTTAAAAGTAACATTTCAGCAAGAAATATGAGCTTCTTTTCAGTAAAATAAATCTTGAATATATTCATTATTTCACTAATAAGAGGTTTTCCCCCAACGTTATAAGTGAAATAATCTACCAGTGGAATTACACTGTAAAACATCTGAATGTGGTTTAACTTGGAAATGAAAGTCCACCTGCTGCCTTGAAAAACCAACAAGAAAACTGTTTTGGTTTTAACTCAAAAATTAAAGTTCATGAAGTTGATTTAATAACAAGAGACAAGTTGTCTAAACTTAGTTTTTTAATTTCATTAATTTTGAGTTGTGAGTTTTAATTTAATGCTGCAATTTAAACCAAATAATTATTTCACAAAATGGAAGAAGTAATTAGCTAAAGAGCACATGTCTCTAATATTTTCCCTCACATTATCAAGTTAAAATAATTACTTGTTTTACTTCTGAATAATTTAAATTTATTTCAAATTGCATGAACAAAATTTCTGAGTTGATGATGAATTTTATTAAATGTCACAGTGAATTCAGCGCAGAAACATTTAGTGTGAACAGGACATTAAAATAAACATTTGCATTAATAAAACAGATCAATGTAACGCACTTCCACCTCAGGATACAACAACATACCGCTAAGCATTCTGGGAAATAGTTCCTACTCCTGTCTTTTTCTTCTTTCAGTTTTTTAACTTGGAGGTTTGAAAACATTAATAAAAAGCCAGCATAACTTTTTTACTGTAAGTTTATCTTTCACAGACTCACAAAATCTAAAAGTCACTAAATTTATTCGACTTAAAGAGTAGAAGAAAGTAAAGACAACTAAATGCAGCTCAGCTGTTTTACAGTGTAACATTTCACCAATATTAAGTAATTATTTACTCTTATTTTGTGATAAAAAGTTAGTTTTGTCTGTTTCAACTGTAGTAAGATATCTGCACAAGAAACCAGACCAAAATTACTTGGTTTGTGTTTTTTGTTGTGCATTACACACATTTAAATTTAAATTAAATTATTTACTATTCATGTGAAGAAGCACAGCCATCATCAGTTTTGTTTTTAGTATTTCTGTCTGGTTGTTTCTGATTATTGTTTTCTTCTCTTCATGCTTAAAAAATCAGGCAAGTGAAGGTCAAATAAAGAAGTTCAAGGACTTCTTTGGAAACTGTAACTACTATTCAGTCTTTTGTTATGTAATTGCTGAAGCTACTTCAGTTTTTACCAGGCATTGCATTCAGTTGAGTCGATTTGTGCATGAACTCAGAAATTGTCTAACCCAAACAAAGAATATCGTCACAATCTTTTGTGTTCCTTGTGTCCCTCGGCTGATTTCATTGAATAATTCATAAATTACTCAGTTTGTGCCAGTGAGAATGCAGGATTTAATTCCTTTGGCTGCCGTCCACAGAAGCCGTAATTACACATCGTCCTTTACAGAGTCTCAGCTGTGATAGAAACTCGAATTTCCGTTGGTAACCCGAAGTCCGTGCCAAGTCTCGAGCACTTGCCCATCTGTTTTTTCAGACCCAGATCCGAGAAGCGCCATCTCTGCAGGTCTAATTAGCCGGAGCTATCGCTTTGCTCTATAGCGCCTGATTGCTACGTGCGCTTCTTCCAGTTTTAAACGGTCGCTGGTCTTTTTCTATCACTTCCACAAAGACCACAAATTTAAAAAATCTGAATTCTTATGTGGATATATTTACATAAACTGAATAAAAAGACACAAGTTATTTTTTTTTCTCACTTTCGAACGTTAAATTAGACCAAATATTTCCTACTTTAGGTCAGTTAAAATAATGTCTAATTCATTTGTTTACGTATATTTGGTCAGTATCATGTTAACCCAAGTCATTCATTTCAAAAGATAGTTATCCCTGATTCTGACTAAATTCGAGAAAAGTTACAAAACAAATCTCTGAAAAATGTTGTTACTCAATTTTCTGGCATTTACCAAATATAAATAATTTTGGTAACTCTAAATAAACAAAAACAAGAAAATTTAAGTCTGATTTAACACAAATGTGTTTGTCTTTTTTTATTCACTTTGTGCAGATACAGGGTTTCCCCCAGTGTCTTAAGCCTGGCGGGCCACCAGGCTTTGCTTGCAACCCCACCAGGCTAAGCATTGCTTATTTATTCAAGTTTTTCAAAAATATTTGCATTTTTAAAGACTTAATAGTTGGTGTTCAGATATTAATCTTCCAATCTTCCAATAACACATAATTATTAAGTGATATGTTCAAATTTCCTATCAATTTTAAACATTTTTTGCTCAAAAACGCAGCGTGACTGCCTGAGCGCCCAAACCACCAGTCTTAGCAAACTTTCTGGGGGAAACCCAGCAGATATCTGGTTTTGAACTGTCGTCTACTTTGATTGTTTCTTCATCTCTATTGATGAGTAAATAATGGTTTAAAAATGGCTTTAATTACACTGTTTGTAGCTCCACTTCTTCGGGTCGCAGGATTTCTAAATATATATATTTCCAGGTTCTGGTTCTGGTGATTGCTTGATGTAAATATAATCACCTGCAGCTGCCACTGATAAATATCGGCTGGATATTATTAGTATCAGATGAGCCGTGTGGCTCCTCCCGGCAGATCCTCGGCGTGTCACCGAAAGGACAACACTGCCACTCAGTCAACGCCGGACAAATGAGAAATTCCTCTACCCACAATGCAACACGGGCTCAGGAATGCCAGACAAAACAAAGACTTGGGGGTCATTAAATAAACCCCAACCTCTTTTTGATGTATGCAAGCCAGGAGGGTGCGTGCCGCATGCGGAGGACAGCAGATTAATAATAATTCAGAAAACGGTGGTGTGGTTTGAGTGGCTGTCAGGTGTCGGCCGCTCCATTTTCCAGTTACATTAGCAGCAGTTTTAGCTCATTTTCTTGCATAAAAGTCAAACTTGTGCCCACCACCCTATAAATTGAAGCCATCATGGCTGACACCTGCAGAAAGTTCTCATACCAATGTGAAATCCCCAGAAAGATGAAAGCCTTGGCTTTAACAGCGCAGCTCCCTTTTCTTAGATTAAAAATCCTAAATTAAATTAAGTGTGCCATCAGCGTGTGTCGCAGGGGCTTAGGTCTGGAGAGGAGAGCTAATGGCGAGCGAGCTCCTTGTTCTTTTATTTTATTAATTCCCTCGTCTTGCTCCTTGTTTCCATCTCATACTGTATCAGCCCCTGTGACTCATCTGCTGCAGGAGCGAAGACACAGAACCGTCCAAGAGTGGGGAAGTGGGGGTGGGCACAGTGCCCGCCTGAGGCAGAGTGAGTCACGACGCACCGCAGGACCCATTCATCACAGCGTGGCGCTGGCACTTTCCTGCACCTTGGCACTGTCCATCACAGCCGGCACAGCCAGACGTAAAAATAAGGCTGCTTTATCTCTGGACTCGCATGCTATTGTTGACCCTCATCTCCTCAGCATGCGGTCCAAGGCAAAGGAGACGAGTAAAGCGCTGTTACGGCCCAAGGTCTTTTCCTTTGGGTCTCTAACATCCATGTTTTGGACTCCTTAATTGGTGCTGATTGGAAGTGGAGGCAGCTGGCCAGTGTCTCCAGATGACGTCAGATCCACCTTAAGATGCACCACTTTCTCTGACTAAGCAGCTCATTCTTCCTGTCTCCCTGCCACTCTCCCCTTTCTCCCCCAACCAGTTATGATTTTTGTTAAATAAATTCCCTTTAAGTTATCTCTGGTGTTGCTTCCCTTTCATTTGTTATGGTTTAAGAGCCAGACCATAACAGCACCATGACAAAATCACTGCTTAATATCTGGTAGCAGTGGATTTTCACTGGCAAGAAATGCAATTTTATTTAAAACAATAAAATAAAGAGTCAAAATGGTGACCAAGGGAGAAAAATAATTTGTTTAGTTCTAAGCAGTTATTGCGCTTCCTTATCACATTCCTGTGTATGCAAAAAATTTAAATATAAAAACCTCCTAGTTTTTCCACCAAATATTGATTTCTGAACTCTTCCTGAGTTGAAACATTAGTTTTGTTGTTTCTAAATGACCATGAACTGGTTTTCTTTGCATTATTTCAGGTCTGAAAGCTTTGCATCTTTTTCCTCATTTTCTGCAAATAAATATTACATTTTTGCTTTTAATTTCAGAGACATGTCAGCAGTTCATAGAATAAAAGAACAATGTTCATTTTACTAAAACATAAACCTATAAAGAGTAAAATCAGAGAAACTCATCATTTTACAGTATGGTCCCTTATTTTTTCCAGAGTTGTAATTATGCAATTTGACAATTCAACAATAAATTTGCTTAATGGAAACAAACCAATTGTGGGAAAAAGGTTTTGTCTCTATGATGGGGTTGTTTTTTTGACCAAATCAAAAATGGTTTATTCCATAATACCTTAATATTGATTAAAAAGTACTAGTTAAACTGGCAGATTATTTCGCTTGTAACAAGACATCTTTCTCAAAAGTAAAATAATCTACCGGTACTTTTTAAAATCCATATTAAGGAACTATGATGTAAAACAAGCTCATATGTTTTACTTGTTAATTTAGTCTTGTTTCAAGATGCTAGTCCAAAAATACTTGGTTAGATTTTGTATTTCTGCAGCGTTCTTATGTTTGGTATCTATTATTTTTATAAACCACATGTGTGTTTCCTTCTCAACAGTCCCCGTGTTCAGGGTCAAGAGATTTGAAGGATAAAAATTAGATTTGTTTCTGTCTTTTCAGCTCTGCACTGAGGTTGGTGGGAAAACGGTGACAGAGCCGTGTTTATTTAATCTTACCTTTCACACCTCTTCACCTGACTCGAGAGATTTTGTTTTTTTAAATTATGTGCCAGACATACGGCGTCACATTCATGTGTTTACTTCTGTTGTTGATCGAACTGTCACAGCCGATTTTCTCAGCTTATGTCAGATATGAATAATGCAATAACAACTCAAAAGGATTGAAAATACAAGGCTCAGTGTCAGATGAGGAAGAGTGAACTTTTTATCCCAAAATAGTAGAACTTTCTGTGGAGGAAAAACAAATAGATAACTAGAACTGCAAGCAGTAATAATGGGCTCCCTGACTGTCAATTCTTCAGGAGGTTTTTATGTCATTACAGATTTCAAATGCAGGAATCCTGAAAACAAATGTGCTCTTCCACCAAATGTCTTCCTTGAAAGATCAGGCCGGTGTTGTATCTGAAGAGGATTTAAAGCAAAGAAGTGTGAAAATGAAATGAGAGAAAAATCAGACACAAAACATACGATTACACATTACTTTATATCGATATGACGGCGTATGTGGATCCGTTGATCTTGAGTTTCCCTGCAGATAAATCCAGATATGTTGAAGGCCAAGATAAATGCGGATTTGGCTTCATTATGTGTCCAGAAACAAATAGACGGAAATAGCAGCAGTAGTTCAGTCAGTGGCAGTAAATAGACACAGAATCTCTGGGGAAACTGATTTTTTAATGGAGAAAGAAAACACGGTCAACGTTTTGTTTTCAGCCAACTTTTTGAATTTAGCCTCCTCACTTCCACAGTAGGTTCACAACATCTTCAGTTTTAGTGCAGGAATTTTTTTCCCCGCTAATCCACTCGTCACACACATTCCTCTGAAAGCACCAAAGCCCTCGGGTGCTTCCATTTGCATAAAATCATGGATGGACACCACACATCTCATCTCCCATAAAGCTCTTATTTACAGCTGTTGAATCCCTCCTCTGTGTTCCCCGGTTTCTTGCCACTGTGCTGCTTGTTTGCCGCCGTATTGAAGATGAAACGGCTGCCTATCAGAGGCCATTACGATGTGCAAAAAAAAAAAAGAAGGACTCGGATTGCGGTGCTGCATTTCCCCTGGACACCGCTCTCCTCTTCTTCAGCCCCGTCTTGCTTCTCCTCTGCACCTCGCTCACTTTAATCTCATAAAGTTGGATTTCTGTTGTAGCGAGTGAGAGGGGCTTTTAAGCGGATGGTATTCAGGTTGGTGTAGAGTGTGTATGATGGCTGAGAGGCTAAGTAATGCGATGGGTAGAAAGCAGGTGGTTCCTGTAATGGCTGCTGCCCCTCCACCTCCGTTCTCCCCCATCATCCACTAATAAGCCGGTGCAGACGCCCGGGAGTGGGTTAAGATGTTGTGGTTCAAAATGAGAACGGGACAAGCAGCGAAGTGTGTGTGTGGGGGGGAAAGGCCGCGGGCGCTTTGTGCAACACAGCACGGCTGGTCACTTACTGATATCGACCCGTTTCCAAATCAATCTCAATTTGCCTCATATGTAGTCACATCCAATTATATTGTAAAAGCAGCGAGTTTCAGTGGAGGCATCCAAAAGCTGCAGCTGAATGATGAACTCACACAGCGGAGAAAGGAAAGCCATGTTCAGGAGCTGAATGGATGCAGAGTGTGTGTGAGAGAGAGAGATCTACTTCTCTTTATCCAAATGCCTAAAATCCCTGGGGTGAGTGTGGTACTCTCTTTCTTATAACATCTCCATTTGTGGATAAGATTAATGTCTTCTTCTCTTCTTTTCCCTCTTCCCTGTTCTCCCGTCTGGGAACTTCTGTCTGGATGGAAAACAGCAGATATGCAGAGGTCGTGGAGAAACTCACTGAAGAAACGTAATGAAAAACACGTGTACATGACACTCTCAGCTAAATCTCAAATTACAACGCAGCTTACAAACACAAATAGGGAGTTTGAGTGAATAAGGTCGTCTTCTTCCAACTGTTTTTTGAGATAAATGCATTTTTGTTCATGTTTAAATACACAGTAAAAATGCCGGTGTTAAATTAACACCAACAAAGTGTCTATGTGTTCACACCAGCTGGTGTTACAACATCATTTGTGAACAACGTGTAAATGTTAATTTAACGCCAACAAAATTAAGTGTTAACACTTTGCTATTAACACTTAGCCAAGTGTTAATAGCAAAGTGTTAACACTTTGCTAAGTGTTAACACTTTGCTAAGTGTTAACACTGCTAAGTGTTAACACCAACAAAGTGTTAAAAGATTGACGCCCATCTTTTAGTCAAATTAACACCAGACATTGTTAAATACGATGCTGTAAAGTAACACCTGGACCTAAGGACATTTAGAGCTCAGTAAACCTGACAGTTGTGTTTTTGGACGAAGAAGAAGCAGAACCTGCAGAAAACCCAAACTCCCAGAACCCAGAACCTTCTCACTGCAAGGCAACAGTGTTACCAACTGGTGTTCTGCATTATGTTAGATTAAGAACGTGAATCTTTTGTTTTGTGGGTAATCTCACAGGAAATGCACAGCTTTCTCGGGGTAACAAACATTAGCAGTTTTCAATGTTTGCTTTTTGAATCATCTCTGTTTGGAGAAGCCGCGTCTTAAACGACACCAACCACCAAACACTCGCATTTAACAACCTAAATATGTTACAGGTTGCACTGGCAGTGTTATTTTAAAGCAGAGTGGTGTTAAAACAACACAAACACTTTTAATTTAACACTTCACCTAAAATTTTAACAGACATTTTATTAATTAAAACATCAATTTGACGACTGTTAATGTCTGATTCGTTTATTACTTTATTTTTGCATAACTGGATGTATATATATTCCCTAATATGCGTTTTTTTTCTTTTATATGGCTCGAGATAAGAACAAACAACATTACTTGAACAACTAAGTTCTGTTTTCAATTGGATTTACTCTCTCAATGACATCAGTTTATTAAAGCAAAGGCCTCATCATGAGAACCATATGTTTAAAATACTTTTATTAACACCTGCAGTGTAATGTAACATGTAGCAAACCATTATAGTAAAGAGATTTTTAAGTCTTATTTGATTTAAATGAAAAACGTTGAAAGATAAAATACTTTGAGCTAAATATGTGCAGGAAAACTGACCCAAAAGAGTCGTTCTAGTGGAGTTATTTACTTAGTTTTAGTTCTTTAGTTTATTGGTCAACTTTATGGTCCAGTTAGAATCCTACAAATAACATTATCTATTATTTTTTATTGCCAATTTACATGATCAGTCTAAATAGAGCAAAAAGTTACAACAGAAATGTAATAACATGTATAAAACATTTAAAAAAAACACTGATTTTGGATCCGCTTGTCGAAACTTCATGCATTTGTGGTTAATTTGAAAATTGCAGCAGCAAAATAAAAATCTTCTAATGTCGACAAGAGGAAAACAGTCCAGTAAAGTCTGAAAAGGTAAAAGAAACAACAACTTACAACCCTATATGTTGGCTACACCTCATTGACAAGAGGATGCATTAAGCTGTTTATCATTTTCCCGTGGAGAGACGCCGACACGAAATATGACACCGAACTGCTTTAAGTGTGTTGCGCCCACTTGATTTTATGATGCACTGCTGTGTTAAAAGTTCAGGTCGAACTTCAAGTTCACAGTTTCTGCATGAACAGAGACTAAAAAAACATACTTAAATGAAGTTTTTACTGCAAGCTGCAGCTGAACCACAGAGAACAAACAACCTGCCTCTCTGAGTTGTGTTGTCTGAACTCAACTGTGCAGCAATAAAGGTTAGATTTGACATGTGTTCATCCTATGTACTCCACTGGTGTGCAGAAAACAAAACCATGAATTTAAAGGTTTCATTGTCTTTACTGGCTGCAGCTGTGAAGGTGTGGATTTGAAAGCCATGCCTGAGGAAGTGGAGGCTTTTCAGTGCTGATTGCGTTTACATCTGGTTGAGATTGGACAGCTTTCATGTCTAAGTGTTGCATATGTGCAGTAAACATGTTTTGGTTTTACTTTAGCTGTGAGTTGCAGGCTACCTGCAACACAACACAGGATGCTGCTGCAGCTGTTTAAGTAGAAACGGGATAAAACTGTTTTATTGTCAGACAAAAGCTTAGTGAACATTTAAAATGTGCGGCTGAATATCGGAACGTGTTGCTTTAACTGGAAGTGCTCCAATTGTTCGAACATATGAGAAGCACATGTGTCAAACTCGAGGCCCGTGGGCCAAATCCAGCCCACCGTAGCTTTTTATGTGGCCCTCTAGATTCTAGTCTAAACAATAAATGTGCTTAAATATCATGTTATTAATCAAATCAATGCAGTTTTTAACTGTTTATTCCTAAATTATATCAATCAGTCCCTCCAATTTCTTGAGAATTATCGTGGAAATTCACGCAAAATCAACAACTTTTTTGCACTTTTACATAATTGGGAGTTTATTGCAGATTTTTCTCAGAAATTGTCAAAAACTTTCTTACTTGTACTAAACAGCTGCTTCAGCCTTAATTGATGTTAGATTATAGTCCAGGATCTATATAAAAAGTCGCATTTTCCGTCATAAATAAGCGTGAATATCTCCAAATTAGTACCACAAACACTTTGATTTTTATGGCAAAAAATCACAGAAATATCACAAAATTCTGGAGGAACTGAAAAGATGTTCAGTAATATTATTTAATTAGAAGGATTTATTGATATTTTAATAGTTTGTGAACATGTTTTACCAATATTCTGGCACAACTGGCCCTTTAAGAGCATTCAGGATCTTGATTTGGCCCAAAACTGTCATGATCCGCGTTTCTGTGTATTTTAAGGTTTTTCTGTGTTCAGTTTCTGTCCTGAGTCTCTGTTGTCTCTGTGTCTTCCCTGTTGATTGATCCCAGCTGTGTCTCATTCCTTGATTACCCTCCTACCCACCTGTTGTCTTTGTCTCTGGTCGGATCCTTGTCGTACGTCTACCTTCGTCTTTGTCAGCGTCAGCGTCAGTCTGTCAGTCGTCTCAGTAGAAATGGTTAAGTCCTGTGTCGGCGTCAGCTCTCGTTTTTCAGTCCTCTACCAGTTGCTACCGGTAATTAGCTGAGTGCTATTCTCTCCGCCGTGCCGCCAGCATTGGACTGTTGACGTCGTGATGTAGAGCTGTGTGTCATGGTAGCTGATCTTATTTCCTGTTATAACCTGGGCCAGTGGGATCATGTAGCTATTGAATGAGAGGGGTCCTAGGATTGAACCTTGGGGTACCCCACATGCACTTCTGTCCGCTTCAATGAAAAATTTCCTACTGAAACAAAGAAATCTCCAACGATCTTTATGAATATTCAGAGCAGACGGTGTTGAACTAAAGTTGCCACAGACTTGCAAGAGAATATTTTTCTTGTCACAATCACGTTTTCCTGCTTTTTCTTTTGCTGACGGTGTTGAGATGCGAAAGGGTTTTGTCAACATTTATTGCCATTGATTGAACTCTCCCAGGCCAGTTTTCTTTTTGATCTTGTTTTTAATTTACATTCTCAAACAGTGACAAAAGCAACAGAGTGCTAATAAAGAACAGTTCTGTGGCTTATGTTTCTTTGTCTGTTTACATCTTGTGTGTTTGGGGCCTTTGCAAGGGCCATTTTTCCAACAAATACTACGTTGTGGGGCCCATAAGAGGATGAGCTGTTTTTGGGTTGGGTTTTAGAAATGAATGGAAGTCAATGCAAAGTCCCTGTGACACACACACACTCTCTGCATGTGTGTGTGTTTAGAGATTTTCCTTAGTCAGTGAAATCTTTGAGAGTTTCTCAGGATTTGATAAACACACGTGGTTTTCTGCGGGATACCCACAGCGTCGCTGACATAAACAACCTTCAGCTTCCTCAGCCAACGCACACCAACACGTTAAAGTGTGTTGACATGACGCTTAGCCGAAGCCGTTCAAGTAGAAGCTAGCTCAATGCCTTATTGAAGGTTTGCTCTCACAGAGCTGCAGCATCCTGAACGCCCACACCCTGAAATTAAGACACCCTGAACTTCTCCAAAAGCAGTTTTTCTGTCACAGAGAGCTGCATGTGGGGGTTCTGGATGCCGACCCGGCGGGCTTCTCCCATGTCTGTCATTAAACTCCAAGCCAGTGGGAACATTTACAGCTTTTTTTTAACTCTGAGATTGAGCCATCAAATCAAACCTGCAGCTCTGAGGCGCCCCAGAAAGTCCCAACAAAGATACTTACTAATATTTCCAGAGACAAAATAGAAATGTCTGTAAGTAGCTCCGTTTCTGTCGACCATAAAGTTGCACAAATTGCAATTAGAAAAATGAATTCACTTAATGGAAACACTAAGAGAATAAAACAGTTTTTGTGTTAGGATGAAACTCTAACACAATATATA
>NW_015113992.1:5246-106636 GCF_001443285.1 Poecilia latipinna | reverse complement strand
GTTTAATTTTAAGAATACATTGATATTTTAACAGTTAATGACCAGGTTTTATCAATACATTCTGGTACAACTGGCCCTTTAAGAGCATTCAGGATCTTGATTTGGTCAAAACAAAAATGAGTTTGACACCGGATGTTAATCGAAGAAGACAACAGGAAGTGGTAGGACAATGTTTTTTAATGACTTATCGCATAACCAGACTTATTCACATGTGATTTAATTTGCGTTTTGTATTTAATTGAAACACCACAAATGCAAAATTGTTTTGTTTTACATTAGCGGAGTATCGTCAGAATTTTGCAATGGAAATGTAGCTGGTGATGACGTGTTTAAGTTGCTGCTGCGGTTAATCTAAACTTTGTGTTAAAAGAAAGCAAAAACAGAAGAAATCTGTAAGGAAGCAAATCATTTTCAGTCTCTCTAAGTTTATCCTCCATCTAATCTGTCCTAAAAAGCTTTGATGACATCAAAGCAAGGATGACCATGAATTTTCTGAGCTCTAATGAAAAGCAAACAGAGCTGATTATATTCAGTCCTAACAGTAATTCACACATTCCTCTCCCAGCCCTCGGTGATCTGGAACCACATGTTAAGCGACAGGTTACAAATCTTGATGTAACCTTTGATGGATTCAGGTTTCAAGTTCAACAAACAAGAAACGTTTATTTCAGTTAACCCTAACTGTTAATGAATGCAGTGCTATTGACTGATGTACCTTAGGTTGTATTTGTGTGATTTCATCCACTAGGAGAAAGCACTGCACTGCAAAAACACAAAATCTTACCAAATATTTTTAGTCCAGTTTCTAGTGCAAATATCTTAGTACACTTGAAATAAGACAAAACTGACTTACAAGTAATTTTTTTTAGCAAGATGTAGGAGCTTGTTTTAAGTAAATAATTCCTTAATGTTGATGAAAACGGTTCTTGTTCCATTGGCAGATTATTTAACTTACAACGCATGCGACAAACACGAGGCCTGGGGGCCAAAACTGGCCCACCATAGCTTTTTATGTGGCCCTCTAGACTCCAGTCTTAAGCATAAATAAAACCATGAATAAACAGTTGTGTGCTTAAGTATTGTTTTATTAATTCAATCAAAGTATTTTTTATCTGTTTACCTCCAAATTACATTCCTCAATACTTTTTACTACGATTGTGGAAATTCACACTAAATCAAATTGCAGCATTTTTATTCTGCTGATGCATAATGGTGAGTTTATTGAAAAATTTCCAGAAAAAACATTGGTTTGAAGTGATGCCAACTCCCACCTGCAGGTGGCAGTATATTTTACTTCTGCACTTCTGCCTCGGCTTTACTTCTTGCCAAGTTCAGTCTGTGGTCGATTATTTGCGACTAATGAAAAGTCACATTTAACATCATGCATAAGTGCAAATATTGCAAAATTCCTTGCAAAATAACAGTTCTAATCATTTGTTTACCGGGTTTATTGATGCATTTCAGCACAACTGGCCCTTTAAAACATTCGCCCAAAATGAAAACAAGTTCAATCCCTCTGACTTGTAACAAGACATTTTTCCCATGTTATAAGTTATTTTTTAGTACTTTTTCATCAATATTAAGGAATTACTTACATAGAATAAGCCTCCATTTCTTGCTAAAAATACTTGTAATTCAGTTTGTCTTATTTCAAATGTTCTGAGATATTTGCACAAGAAACTAGACTAAAATACTTGGTAAGATGTTGTGTTTTTGCAGAGCAGTGAGTTCAAAACAGTTCAAAATTCCTCTGCTGTCTGCTACACGTGTTTAGCGCCATGTCATATGTAATTAAATGTGATGCTTCTTACTAAGTCAGGCAGAAAGCTGGTGAGGTTCCTGACAGTGAGGAGGGATTTTCCCTGAACGTACAGTATGGTGATGAAGCCATGGTGCAATATTGCCTGTTAAACTTAATTTACTCCATTTCCACTAAGTCCTTTTGTCAGCACTGAAGTGCTTGTTATGAATTGTTTATGTCAGTTCATTTCTGCCATCTAAGTACCCCTTTATTAAAAGGGACTTTCCTGATACCAGCTCACTGGTTGGGGATTGATGCGATAAAAACATGTTTATTTTGACGTGGCAGGCTTTGGAGGAAACCAGTCGAGGCCAATAGTAATGCTCTATTCCTGCTCTGATAATATCTGTTGCTGTCATCACTCAGAGTGCTGCTGTTGTGTGTGTTTGACAGGATTGCTGTGTCTAATACTTGACATGTGACTGTGGTGAGGTGATTTTCAAACATTTGTGGTTAAAAGTTTGCCGGACGAATGTCAAGTCTTTCATCTTTCCCTTCAAAGGACCCATGGTTAGTTGTAACAACAGACTTTATCTGAGAAATATTTATTTTAGATGTAAAAACAATACAGTAATCGTACTGTTTAGTTTTTATACATTTTAATAAAGTAGTGTCACCCAAATGTCACCACGTTGTTCACTGTGCAATGCATTCTGGGTAAATAACTTAATGGTCCAACTGCCTGGCTCTTCCATCCAAAACAGTGATGAGTAACGTTATTAAGCCTTTTCAAATTTTACGGGAGCGTTGAAGTCGATGGGAATGGAGAAATCACAAGAGGTGGTGAAGATGAGGATGACCAAATGGAGGAAGAAGACAGAGTTGGCCGCAGGAGCTGGTGTTTTGTAAAGCTTCGTAAATGAAACAATGAATGACACGTACCTCTGGTCGGACTGTGTGATCCAGTAAGAATTTCTATAGCTCTGTGTCCGGTCTGGTCTTCGTCCGAGGCAGCAGTAGGGACGCTGGTAGTGCTGCCGCAGAGCTCAGTTAGCATTTAAAAGAGCTTCCAGGCTGTCTGTCTGATGTTTCTCCCAGCGTTATTCATTCTGGCATGAACAGGGTTTTTTAAGTGCTTTGTGGATAAAAACTGTATGGACGGCATTTATTTTTAGCTCGTTAAGTTAACGTCACCAGTGAGCCTTTGCCAGTTTTGCTCGTTTAAATAACTCAAAGTCTTCTGGAGAGAAATGTTGAGGGCTCAAACGTGTCCTTCAGAAGTTGTGTTTGCTCCAGCTTTCTCTCACTGCCTCTTCTTCTTTTTCATTTGGGAAGCGATCCAGATTCACCTCACTGTTTTTTAAAATTACAGCCAGCAGTGACGCTGTGTGGCGTTATCTAACATTACACCAGTCAAATGCAATATGATAAACATCTACTCAGGTAAAGTTCCTGTGTTTACTCTGTAGGTTCCAGTACAGAATGGACCAAAACGCGTCATCAACCCAGCCGGTGAAAAAATGGCGACCGCCATGGGTGAAAAATATAAAAAAAAATTTAAGTGATTATGAGTTTTGGCGTATCACAAATGGCAATTTTTTAGTTAAAAGGAAAATTACATGTTCAGGCCAACATGTTCAACTAATCTTGTATTCCTTTCAGGGTAAGAAATCACATCAAGCAGCATCTACTCTTTGTTTTCTACTGTTCATAGCTAACATGTTTATTTTAAAATCTATCTTGTGAACCTCTCTCCAGGCTGAAAACAAGCTGACATGTGGGAAGCATCAACTCTCCCTGAATTGTCACTTACTTCCTGTTTATTTTCTCTGCCATAATGAAGAACCATTGGTCCACGTCTGTACTTCAGCGCCCTTGCCCATTAGAAAGGTCACTTCAGGTCAATTTAAGGGTTGCCTGTGGGCCAGAGGTAGATTTTTGACCAATCGGATATGGCGTACAAATGTGAAAAATACTCGTACTTGCAGGGAAGGAAAACCTCAGTAACGGATTGTTTAGATTGTTTAGATAGGGCTGATCTCTTGATTCTTCTAATTGGCCTTTGACTCAATCAATCAAAGTATCAATCAGCACTTTTGGGTTTAAGTAAACATATTAATAGTTTTGGATTTCTTCTTTCCTGATGGGGCCCAAAGGTAAAAGGTAGCAGCCATGTCTGGGGTATCTGGCAGTAGATAGAGTTACCATCATAGAAAAACAGTGATTAGTTAAGTAAGCAGTTCAGACAAAATGAAAGTCGGAAAAGGTTCTCCTTCATCCTCCCTACATCAAGGTAGGAAACAACAAATTTTAATTGCAACGGCTCCCAGAGGACCTTCAGTGGCGACATGCATCAGTAGGACATTAGACGGGATTTTTGTCTGCTTTACTGTCTAGATGGGGAATGTAAATTACATTCTGCTATCAAAGTTCAAAATGAGAACGCTCATTAGCGTGTCTTTTAAATGCGCCAGTGTTGCTGTACTGTGAAATGGGAAGAAAAGTTTGTCCTGTAATTGAAATCCTTGGTGTACTGTTAAAGCTTGGATCAGCATATGAAACATAAACCAAGAGAAGTATCAAATTATTTTAAAGATGGAGGTTTTTGGTTTAGCTTTAGTTTGGATTTGTCAATGACTATGAAAGTTGTTTGTTTATGCGCCACTTCACTGCAGACAGAAATACAACTAGCAAAGAGTGGTTTAGATGGAACTAAAGAAGAAATCCTGCTGACTTTAAGGCTGCGTTCACACTGTAGTCTGAAGTGACCCAATTCAGATTTTTTTGACGTAATGTGACCTGTATTTGATCTTTTCATGAGTCTGAACACCACAGGTTGGATTCTTTTCAAATGCGACCCATATCCGATATGTATTCAATTCAAATGTGACCGAATGTCCAGGCTGCATTCGACCTGAACATCACTGATATTCGACAAATGTCACTATTCTGCTTCCTGATAGGCGCAAGGGGAAAGAAAAACAGCAACAATGGCGGACGATAGCGAGGATTAAGTTGTTAATATGCTGGCTGCGGTTGGAGAACAACTTCAAAATTGTAAGAAATGCTCCACCGTTAGCATCCATGTTTACTTCTGCAAACACGGAGCAGTACTACTTTATGGCAGCTGGCAAAACTGAGTTTCCTCTCTGTGCGACGTTATTCTGCACATGCGAGCCACTCTTAGGTCATTTGCAGTTCACACTGGAGATCATATACAAGTTGCATATATTTGGAAGTATGATCGACCACGCCAAAAAAATCTGTTTGACAAAAAATCTTAATTGGGTCACTTTGGGCTGCGGTGTGAACGTAGCCCAAGAGTCCGTGCTTTTTGCTCTTTCGGTGAAACCAGATTGATGTTACTGTTTTAGTCTGGAAAACTCGGTTCGATTGGGGACTAAAATTGCAACATTAGTTACATTTTCAGCTGGTGTGGTTTTCTTTGGTTATTTGATTTCACTTTGAGATCAAAGGTGAGAGATTAAAGAATTTTTTAATTTTTATTTGAATTTAAATTTCACATTGCACTGTGTCAAATGATCCAAACCATTTGGAAAACTTGTCAGAAATCTGAGAAAAAAAGTCTTTATTTTGTCTTTTCAGTGATCCCAATCCTCTTTTGTATATTTGTAATAAGTTATCATTAATATAAACTAATAATCTTTGTTTTACAGTCATCAGTCAGAGCTGATGTGAAGGTTAAAGTTTAAGTTTTCTGTCTGCGGTATTGATATTTGTTAGTGTGATGATTAAAGCTTACTTTGATCTTCCAGCACCTATGTGCGCAATTTGGAGGTGTGGGCGTTCCTATAAATGCATTATAAATGCATTTATTCTTTTTATTACATATTATTACTCCTCCTCCTTCATATTTCTGATTGCCAAAATATGCAGGTGTGTGCCAAGGTGAGAAGCGTAAACATTGTTTAAAACAGCAGCCAGCTGCATTGAGTGAGAAAATACTCCAACTCAAACTGATGGGCGCTTGCTTTAGCGACTAATCTCATGGCCGCCGCAGGCTCTGAGCTTCCTATGTCAACAAACCATCTGAGTGATAATAAGTGAGGCTGCTATGTCAACAAGCTATCTGAATAATCATAACAAAGCAATCTAAGGAGGATGCAGAAAATCCAAGTGGAATGAGGGGAGCCACTGATTCCTTCCATATTTTCCTCTTCATCGTTTTCTGCTCCATGAGGCCAAAGAGGCCAAATCTATGAAGACTTCTCTTCATAGATCAAAACAAGCTTCAACTTAGTGCTCATCACTCACCACGTTCAGTTGGTAAATATACATGTTTGTGTGAATTAGGAAGGTTTAAAAGAAACAAAAACAAATTAAAAACCCATAATGGATTAACAACATATAAATAAAATCCCCAACTTTAATCTATCGTTTTCGAGAATTCATCCGAGAGAAACTTCATCGTATATAACATGCATTGTGTTGCTGCTCCTTCCTTTGGGATGCGAATGGGAGGAGGACCTTGTGCAGAAAAGCACAGAGTCCTCATTAAATTGGCCAAGGAGAGAAGTTTTTTGTGATCTGTTGTCATAACATGCAGAGTTTTTTAAACTCAACATGTGCTGGGGGCAAAGGTCGTGGATGAGTTACCATTACTGCTGCGAGGCTCCTTCACACTTTCCTAAGAATCTGGTTTCACCACTAACAAACCGTCATAAACTCACCATGAGTTTAACGTGCATGTTCGCCCTGAATTTTTATGGTCCTGGTCCAGTGTGAACAGAAAACAAGAAGGTTCGTTAATAGACAGACAACAGAAAATTGAATTTACAAAAGGAAAAAGAGCAAGTCAGAATGCTATAGAGTACATTGCATTATAATAACAATAATAAGTGATTCATTGATCAGTATTTGTGGACTTTTCTGTGCAATGTAACACCAAAATATTCACATATTTATTTATTTGTCCAAAGTACAGACTCTTATACTGCTTTCAATTTGAGCGTCGGGGGCGTTTTACGTGTCCAGCGCTGCGCAACTTGAAGCATTTTAAGCGTTTGATGCACGTCGGACGCGTCTGATGCTGGAGTTGGAGAAGCTGAACTTTAGCCGCTGTATGCAGAGCGTCAACCAATCAGGGAGACTCGGCTATGTGACGTAGCGGCCTGTAGTTGGTGACCCGCCAGGAGATGAGAATTAGCAGGTCATCAAAATGGCCTGAGTGAGACGAAAACACAGTTGATAGTGACCGTCGTTGACGCCCAGCTAGCTTGTGAAACTCACAAAACTCACAAAACATCTGAATAATTTGGTAAATTCAAACACGAGTCCGACAGACACATTTTGTTGATTTCAGTAAATAAAACCTAGATACGCTCAGCATTTCATCCACCATTGTTTAAAGTAACCGGAAAAGGAAAAAAAGGCAAAAAGCTTCAACGCACGTCGAGCTGTTATCAGCTGTTTGTTCAACTGAACACAAAATGCTCAGTAAAGACATCTGAGCCTCAGTTATGATTGCAGAAGCTTTCACTACATAATATTTTGGTGCCACTCTCTCAATTTCATCCACCAGAACCTCAAAGTGCAATGCGTCCAACTTGAAACGAGACACGTTTGGTGTGAACACAGCATCATACTTAAAGTTTTGAACACCTCCTTGTTTTCTAAATTGTGTTAGATGTTGATCTTCATGAGACATTTCTAACTGGAATATTCCTAATTTTTTTTGTCTTTTTCATCTCTGGTCACAGCAGTAAGTGCTGTATCGATTACGTCTACTTCAGCTTACACTCCCTAATCCAATTCTTGCAATGCTGTTGTGAAAGCTTTTGTGTCCTCCTCACTATAAATCGTAAATCCTAAAAGATTGTGTGCAGTGGGATTAGAAAACAGAGACCTAACTGAGAGTAAACAAACGGGACTAAATTGTTCTTGCTGCTATTGTTCTAAGTAAGTTTGTGAGAGTGTAAACATCCACCTCCCCCTCAGATTCCCATTACAATTTAGCTCACTCGTTTATTTATTGTTGCTAGAACCGAGTTACTCTCCACTGCGCTGCAGCTGTGAGTTTTAGCTTCAGCCACTCTGGTGGTCTCAGTTTTAATTGCAACCTTCCCAAAGCACCGTGAAAATAATATATTTAGTGTTTTTTGTGTATTGGAAGCAAAAGCAGTTTGACCTTACAAGCTCAGCTGAATGTTTTCACATCAGGCAGCTGCCACCTCCGGTCGCGGTGGGTAGTCAAATTGTAGGTCTTTATAAAGATTTGTTTAACGTTTATCCCACCTCCGCTTGGGATGAAAGATACCTTATGGAGTAATGCAGGGGATTAAGAAGCTCCTGCTTCATTACGGAGCAGACTCGGGCCACTCTGGTCATTAGAACGGGCTCTAAACCACCAGAACCGCATAGGCTGGCTCAGCTCACCGACACCTCGTAATGGCATTTCCAGAGTGGCCCCTGCCCGGCTCAAACGCTTGTAATATTAGGATTGCATTTTCAAATAAAGCAGGCAGTTGGGTACAGTGTGGGAGAGTTCAGACATCCAGGCATTTATTAGATTCTTTCGGTATTTTTGGGGAACTTATGACTTTCACTCCATGACATTTGTAGAAAGCTTGTTGTTACTTGTTACTTTTGGATTTTGTAGTGACCAAAATGCAATTGACCACAAGCTGTGCTCCTCACAAGATGGGGAACCAATCACAGTCGCTGGTCATTCACAAGCTGAACTCTGGTTTTCATTCAAACAAAACTTACCGATGGAGACAATCAGAGAAACTAAAGTGGTGAAACAAGAGCACCGTGTCTTAGCTCAATGTTCATAAGCTTCTTTAAGTATAGCCTTACTTAAAGTTACCAGTCTTAACATTTGTTGGGAAAGAAACAGTTTCTTGGGTTGGGATAAAATAGCTAACATTTGGGGAGGCGGTTTGCATTTTTATGGTGAAGTTTTCACAGGTGGAGTCAAATTAATTTTCTTTTTGGGCCAAATCAAGATCATGAATACTCTTAAAGGGCCGGCTGTTCCAGAATGTATTGATAAAACCTGTTCACAAACTGTTAAAATATCAATTACTTCTTAAAATTAAATATTATTCACATCTTTTCAGTCCCTCCTGGATTTCATGATTCTTTTTGTGATTTTTTTGTAATTAGAATCAAAGTGTTTGTGCTACTAATTTGGAAATATCTGCATCTATTTATGATGGTAAATACAACTTTTTATTACTCGCTCTATACATCATGGAGTATAATATATAATACTTTGTCCACCACTGAAAATGCACTATAAGTAAAAAAAAAAAAGACACTTCCTGAGATCATAACCTCGATGTTCATCCAGATTTCTACTTTTTTCCACTCCTTCTTGCCTGTACTTCTCTCCCTTTCCTGGTTTCCTCTTTCCCAAGTTGTCTGTCTTCATGCTCCAGTGCAAGGTTAAGAGTTTGATCCGATTCTTCGGGTTTTTAACCGCAGCAGCAGAAAAGTGGACAGCAGATTTGGAAGTAAATGCTGTCATCACCCTCTCATATCTTTAAAGTTAAGCACACTTCATCATGCGTGACGGCGGGTCCCAGTCCTCCCAAACTGAAACCAAACGCAGTGGGGCAGACAGGTAGCCCCTCTCTTGTTTTTATGTCTCTGCTTCCCTATTAAACATTCCTTTTTTAACTAAACCATATCTGTGCATGGAAATCATCAAGCACATCATCAAACTACCTCATAAACAAGCCCATTTTAAGGACAATACCAGTCCTTTAAAAATGGAACCTAGTAAAATAAGTTATATTAAAAAAACTAAATCACAACATAATGAGACAGTTGATAAATTCCTGGGGTCTTTTCAAGTGTCCCACTGGGTGCAACCTTTAATTGAAACCCTGGAAATCAAATACTCAACAATAATGTTCCTCTTTAAACCTTTCACTTAATATTCTGCTGATTTTTTATTTCAATGAATGCAAAGTGGAGGCATGAAGCTGAGATTTTCAACCTCTAACATTTAGTCACACTTCTGATTGACCTTTTTCACGTGACGTCACGCTCCCCAGACTCCGCCATGATGGACGTCAAAACAACCAATGCGCTCCTTCTAAAAACAGAAATCTGTTACCCAGTATCGCTTTATTTAGTTTATTTCACTTTAGAAAATGGCCACAGGATACTGCGCGGTAGGCTGCACGTTATTTTATAATGTTTAATTTGGAAAGATGCGGCAATGATGGATGGCAGCCGTCAATCATAACGAGGAACAGCTGTTTATCATAAAGACTGGCAGCCCTGACGTAAACACGGATTAGCAGCCAACACTTTTTACAAGGTAAGAAGACTAATGTTCATATTTATAACTAAGTGTGATTAGAAAGATATTAAATGTCGCATTATGGAGAAGGTCCGCGTCTAACCGCCAGTAACCATGGAGACAGTGCCGTCATGTAGCCTAGCATATATGGAAAAAACTGGTTAGCATCTCGGCTTCTGTACGTTTTTAATGCTGCTCCGGTGTGAAGGGGAAACGCTATTTATGACATATTCATATAAATAATGTGGTGTGAATTCAAGCAATTCAAGTCGGTAATTTGATCAACACGTCGGTAGGGAGGAGGTACTGGTCTTTTTCTAAGCTAGCTGTTTCCAGTTTTTATAAATACTATGAGCCCCAACCAGGTGTGTGTTACGTTCAAAGACAAATTAGCTCGACTCGAACAAGTAGAAGCCACAAATAAACTGGCAAAAACAACTTTGGAAAACAATTTCAGTTGCTCTGTTCTATACTCCCGTCCCTCACTTCCATCTGTCCGTAATGGCGCCTCGAAAAGGGTCAATATAATTCCCATTCATAGACCCTTAACTTTTCCCACATTTTGTCATATTGCATCCACTAAGCAATTGTACTGTAAATTACATCTTCAGAGAAAAATCTTTTCATTAAAACTTCCCAAACATGAATAATGTTCACTTGGGAAAAGAACATCCTTATTAAATTTTGAGACAACAGCTGGATTTTCCCCACAGGTATTACCAGATCTTTTGTGTTTGTTGTTGGAAATGATTCTTTTAAAAATGATTTGAGGAGATTTCCGCCTTCCTCCTACTACTTCAATATTTTGATACTAACATTAACAGTCATTTTCCCACACTAAATCCTTGACAAAATGATGTAATGTCATGACTTCATCTCTTTGGAGAGTGCAGCGAAAACAAAGCCCAGCTTATTTTCGACAAGAACTCCCTTTGTGAGAAAAATGTGTTTGATACAGATATAAGCTGCAATGTCATGAAGTTTTGGCTCATTTCTCTGAAAATGAACAAGGGGAATAAAATACCCCCATCAATGTTAGTTGTTTTGAGAGAGAAATAACAAGGTTAATCAAACTTCCTTACATGAATCCAGTCGTTTGTACTTTTTTAAAACAACAAAAGAATTCCTCAAGCTATTTTTGAGCTCCATCATGTAAGATATATTTAGATTTATGGCCAATATAACATTTGTCAGGCTCCAAATCTGAAATACTAGCAACCAGAATGCTTTATACATTTTTAGGTTTTATTAGAAAACATGATTTAGCGAGGAAGCCCTCCTGCATGGGGCTTTAGACGTATGAATCTGATATGAAGCAGATTCTGCCCTCAACTGAGGTTTAGCAAGGTTGTAACCACTGGCTGCACTCTGCTACTTTTATAAGCCAATTACATAAACTTAGCATTTAAAAGGCCAAACAGTCTGGCTGTAACTTTGTCTCTGCTCAGTGCTGGCTGTCTGGAAATTTCTGTGGCTCCCATAAAGTGGCACAATCCTGAGATATTTCTAAGGAGAATATAGAAGCTTCTGATATAAAATTCATTTCCAGATGCATTTTGCATTATTCATGCAGCAGAGGTTGATGTTCAACATTTGGCAACACTTTACCTGATCTTCATTGTGAGACTTTATAAGCTCAGACTCTTTAGCCATAGGCTATTTTTACCAAATATGGTTTAGCATTATTTTATTTAAACATTTGTCTTTTTTGTGGTACTGTTGAATACATTATTTCATTGTGTGGTTATATGCAAGTTTGCTTGTGCAGCGACAGCCATTTTGTCTATTTTGTAGTAAATTGTGAAGAAAACATATTAAGAAAATCCTGAGATTTTCATTCTCTGCTGCTTTTATATGCAAACTCTGCTTTCTGCTTTTTTTGCACAATTTTAAATGTACTAGTTCCACTGGCAGATTATTTCGCTTTGGTAACACGCTAATTTATTTACTAATTTATTTCCCCCAGTTCCTCTAAGGGGCTTTGTACAAAACGTTTCTTTTAAACATTATTTTTGAGAACTGCTCTAAAAAGGTAAGCCACTGGACTTTAATGTGCAGCGACTGAAAGGCTCCTAACAAGGTAGCAGGTTAACGGCGTTGACCTGATGGTTTTCTTCCTCCTGCCTTCACTGAGCGGTAACTGATCCTGTTAGCCTGATATTGACTCTGCTGGTACCGTCAGCTCCCCCTCTTCCTCCCTGCTGGAAGCTCGGCTCCTATTGATCTCCTTCCTTAAGTGTTACCATAAATTCTCTCCCCATTAGTTAAACTGGATGGTGTTTCATACACCCCATAATTAATCCAGACATTGAGAAAGCAGCATCCTCCGTGTGTCATCATCTTAAACTGCTCTTCATCTCTTCAGATTTCCTGTGGTCCTTCTTCTTACGTTACCTCTCCATCCATCTCTCCTCTTTCCCCACTTATCTCTCATTCCTCTGTTTATGCTTTATGGATTCCTGCAGAACGGAGAGTCTCTTCAGGACAGATTTAATGTAGCCCTGATTTGTTTCTGATCTCGTTTATCTGTTTCATTTGCATGGCGGATGTGCGGCCAGTGTCTCCATTGTTGTTACTCTGTGTACTTTGAAGACATTTGTTTAATTCGGAAGGGGAAACAGCCAGTTTGCAGCAATCAGAAAAGCTTTCCAATGAAACTCAAGCACTCGTCTCAAACAGGCCGACTAATGGACTACAGATGAGTTTCAATGAAGCCGGGTGACATAGCATTAGCGAATACATTTTGTGGTTTCTGTGAGTGTGCTTGAGTGGATTGCATCCAAATGTACAAAAAGTCAAATGAGTTTCTTTGTTTTCGGTTATTGTTTAAGCCTTAAACAGCGCCTGTTGTTTCTGCTGGAAATGGGTTCGCATTCACAGGAGCAAATGAGATTTAAATGCAGCTACATAAAAACTGGCCAGGAGCCAACTTCCACTGGCTGTTTGATGGAGAAAGAGAGCGTTCCTGCAGAAGCGTTTAGGTATGTGCATGCAGTAAAATCTGTTTGTTCTAAAAACAGGACAATCTTTCAGAAAGATGATCTTACGTTCTTCCAAGAGCTTCATACCAGCGCCAGGCCCTGATTGTGCGTTTTAAAACAAACATTTTCATTTTCATGCGTTTTTCTGCACATGGACTTAAATGCATGACCGGTCTGCTAGGGCCGAGCTAAATTAGCTCTCAGAGATCAAAGAGGTAATTTAATCTTTAAAATGCACAATGTTACTCGGGCAGTTTTGATTGTAAATCCTGTGAATCCGTGTTGGGAGTCGAGCCGACTGATTAATGCCCCAGAGAGCCGACGGACAAACGAATGCTGCTGCTGCTGAGCAGGAAGACCTAAACAAGAAGAACTGGAAAAAAGATTGTTTTCCCTAAATCTGTTTCAAGGATGTAAATAAATTTACATCACTGTCAGGTTTACACAGGAAGTACCGAAAGAGCACAACTAGAAGTGAAAAAGTCTTTTAATATAAACTTCTTAATGTCAGTAACACTTTTAGTTTTTAAAGAAGCGTGAGAAATCAACAATGACTTAACTTCTCTCTCTCTACTTCCTTTCTTCCTTTCATTTATTCTTTTTCTCTCTTTTTGTGTCTCTGTATTTCCGTCTTTGTCTCATTTCTTTTTCGTTGTCTTTCTTTCTTTCTTTCTTTCTTTCTTTCTTTCTTTCTTTCTTTCTTTCTTTCTTTCTTTCTTTCTTTCTTTCTTTCTTTCTTTCTTTCTTTCTTTCTGCTTTTCTGTCCTGTTCTGTCTTTCTTTCTGTCTTTATTTCTGTCTTTCTGTGTCTCTTTCTTTCTTAAACTGAATAATACCTTGCTTTTGTTGTTTTTTTTTTGGAAAATCATCTTACCTTTTCCATATGCCACATTATCCTCCCTCTTTACGTTTTGTGTCATCTGGGAAACATTTTCACGTCATTTTCCAACCACCAGCTGTGATGCACACCTTTAACCGTTTGAACCATCAAACAGTTAAATTTGGTCACACAAAATCACATAAAAAAATAAAAAATGCTCTGGTTAGCAACCGTATTATTCTGTAAGACAAACAGAAACAATGTTTGTAGAAGATTTGCTGTCTCTTTATACATCATGTGATAAACTGTTTGTGTTCAGATAACTCTGGGTATAAAACAGTTCATTGTTTTCAGTGATAAAGGCAGCGTTGCGTCGCTCCATATGCCTGATCCTCCATCAGAACAGCCACCCACAGGTGCTGCGCTACATTTCCACCTCATTAGCTCCAATAATCCAGACTTGTACCTCCTCCTCTGCTCAGGTGACCCTTTCACATTATCCTCCTGATTTACAGCTGAGGATCGTGTTCAAGCGCCACTTGAACGTCCCGAGGTGGAGTTTAACTCTCCACTCAGGGCGTCCTTCACTCTCTGTGGGTTTGACTTCTGTGACCGTGGGTCAGCGGTTTCTAAAGCTGTGATCCAGGAACTAAATGTCAATGAGTCTTTAATCTTCTTGATTTTAGAAAGTAAAGTTGCTGGATAAGGTCAGGCTGAGTGTAATGAGGTGTTAGGCTCATTTAAATGTTTCAAAGTTAGCTGCTCCTGATGTTTTATGTTTTAAACTACATTTATTATTGTTATTATTATTATTATTAAAGAACCGCAAGAAAACGGGGCATAAAGTGCAATAAACTATATCCTATATTCAAAGTAATTTCCTGGCAGCCTGTAAAAGCTGTTATGACTTTATTTTTCTTTTCTTTCTGCTAGACGAAATGCACGAATTATTTTATGAGCTGAATCAAGGAAACGTACCACAGAAGAATTAAAATCTAATGTAATATCTCCCCGCAAATACTTTACACCACATGTGTCAAACTCGAGGCTCGTGGGCCAAATCCGGCCCGCTGCAGCTTCTTATGTGGCCCTCTGGATTCTAGACTAAACACTAAGTGTGCTTAAATATCATGTTATCAATCAAATCAATGCAGTTTTTATCTGTTTATTACCAAATTATATTAATCAGTCCTTCCAGTTTCTTGAGAATTATCATGAAATGCTAATACACAATTGTGCTAATTGTGTATTAGCACAATTGTTTTGTGCTAATACAGAATTGGGAGTTTATTGCAGATTTTTCTCAAATTGTCAAAAACTTTTACTTGTACTAAACAGCTGCCTCAGCCTTAATTGATGTCAGGTTACAGTGTGTAAATAATGAAAAGTCACATTTACTAATAGGTGCAAATATCGCAAATATTTCCAAATTAGTACCACAAACACTTCAATTTTTATGGCAAAAAAGTATCAGAAAATCCTGGAGGTTAAATAATGTTATTTAATTTTTACGAATTCATTGATATTGTAACAGTTTGAACAAGTTTTATCGATACATTCTGGCACAACCGGCCCTTTAAGAGCTTTCATGATCTTCATTATGAGTTTGACAGACTACGTCGGTTTTTTGTTTGCTATTTATGAGGATGTACACACTCGACATGGGGATCCGAGTTTTCCGTGTTTAATCTGTCGTCTGTGTTTTATTGGGGAAGACAAGGCGGAGGGTTCATGCAGCTGCATGCACACTAACAAACACAATCAGTGACCCTGTTCACCAGCATCTCCATTAACCAGAGCCGTGTGATTTCATTACATCAGGCCTAATTGTGTTCACTGCGTCTCAACATGCCCTGATGGAAACAGTGGTGCGATGGTGGCTGCAGGAAACAGAAGATGGGGATGGCTGTTGGGATACGGGGCAGAGGGGATGTCAAAGCTTTTATTCACGGGCTTTTAAAAAGCTCTCCATTCCACGCCGGCGCGTTTCCCCCTCAGAAAGGGCTGAGAGCTCGTCTGCAGTGAGAAAATGACCTCCAGCCTCTTTGCCGCCTTTCAAGCAAGCCATGCAACACAGTAGCTGCCTTTCCATTGTTGCGCAAATTGAAATTACGAAAATAGATTTGCTTATTGGAAATGTGACCCTGAAGAGAAAATGAGCCCTTTTCTCTCCTTTTACTCACTTTAATATGCTTGTGTTCTCATATCTTAAAAAAAAACGAAAACCTTTTATTTAGAAAAGAAGTCTGATGCGTGATCTTATCTTAACGGAGACTTGGAATTAGTTGTCAGTTGCACTTTGGGAACATAAGACGGAGGCTGTGAAAAAATGGTGCTGAAATTGATGAGACATCTTGAGCGCAACCCAGAGAAACCATGTTGCTGTCTATAGCTGAGCCCGTCACTGAGCCCGAAACGTTTTTTTGTTGTATTTTGGTCTTGGAGTTACTACACCATCCTCCACATTCCTCCTTCAATATGTCCTGCTTTGTGTTGGTTTGTCACTTAACATCATAGTGGTAAAGGCTTAAGGGAACTGAATACATTTTTCTAGAAATAACAATATTAAAAGCGAGGCCTGGAAGATGTCAGAATCAGCCCTGCTGGGAACGAGAAGTTGTGGTGTAACTCGGCGTCTGTGGTTAACACTTAACTTGGTTTAGTTTCTGTCTTCCCCAGCGGAGCTGAAACACCTGCTGTGAGGTTTTCTTCTCATGCAGGTCCATCCAGACGTCCACTGTTGTTCCAACTATCTAAACACAGGCGAGACGTGAAATGTAAAGTTTCACAGGAGTGTGACCTTTAGTCGCTGGGTGGCATGTTGTGCTAATGTGAGATGACTCTGCTGCATCAAAAAGAAAAGGTCTCTTTCTTTGAAGATTAAGCAAAGGGTAAATATTCAGAAACAGAAAAAATAAGAGGTAGTGGAGGAAAAGTTAGTTTTTATTGAAAAATAAAACATCTGTACATTCCCTCAACAACTGCTGGCCATGTTTTCTTCTTCGTCTTTCCTTGTAAATTCTTGTTTTCGAAGTTCTTTGTGAGATTTGGGTGTTTTCTGACATGCTGTGAAAACAGGAATCCACCTCCAAACCAGTTGAAAGGACTGTGGTTAGGAAAAGCTTTGAGTGACCTGAAGCTAATCTAATCCAGCGAATGTTTTCAACGAGATTGAGCTTTTTATTAAGTGGAAACTATTTCTGTTGGAAATTGCATCCAGGCAGGTTTAGATCATTCTACCTTTGAACAAAAGAGGGTTTTTTTTAACTCTTAAAGAAAAAATATAACTAAATACTAATGACAAACACTCTGTTTTGTTTTGTAAGAGTAGTGAATGAAAACCTGTTTTGCAGCCACAATCAGTGGATATTTCACATCCAATTATTACTGCACTGCAAAAACACAAAATCTTACCGAGTATTTTTGTCCACTTTCCAGTGCAAATATCTCAGTACACTTGAAATAAGACAACTAACTGATAAGAAACTTTTTTGCAAGAAATGTTTTGGCAATGAATTACCATCAGATTAATGCAAAACAAAAATAATTAATGGGGCTGAAATAAGAAAAAAAAACTTGTAGAACTAGATATTTTAGAGAAATATTTGACTATAGACAATGTTGAAAGCCTTATACATAAAAATATCCAAATCCAAAGACATTTAACACAAAAACATTTAACATACTTAACTGTCTGAAATATGTCCTAAAGTGTGGACAGAAACCTCTAAATAAATGAAAAAAATTATCTTCTGTTTCAGTAATTCAGTCTAAAAATGGGACCTTGCACACAAAATAGTCGTCACACATAAAGTGACACATTTTCAACATTTATGTATTTTTATTTTGGTGGTTATAGTGTAAAGTTAATTAAAACCTACAAGACAGTTTATCAGAGAATTTGGAATATAACAAAGAAAAAAAGCCAGGTGATGGCCTTCAATATCATGGAAAACTAGAGTAAGTTACATAATCCAAGTCTTATCCGAAGACATCACTGGAAAGTTGAGTGGAAGGATAAAGTATGTTGCACAAGATTATGTGAAGCAAAGACTTTTCTTCTCAGTGTAATTAATCACCAAATTTGTCCCAACTTTGGATTATTATTTTTTTTGCTTTCTGTTGAAGGACATTTTTTCTCACATCTGATCTGAAGATGTTGTAATGGTTACTGAAAGATAAACAAATAAATAGTTTCTCCTTGGGCTATATAAACTTAAATTTAAAACGATAAGATAAAAGATCTTTGTTTTTAATGTGAAGCTTTACATTTTTCTGCGGCCCTGTACTCGTATCAAACATTTTCCCTGCAGAATGTTTGCAGGACGAAAACCTTTGGAACCGCTGAGTTTTCCAAATATGTTCCACACATGCTGGTCGGCTGAGATTGGCGGTTATTAAAAAAAGACGTCGGGAAGCTCGTACTTTATTGGTTTGCACATGTGGTCGGACTTTAGACGGTTAAAATTTATGACACTTATTACACCAAATCCTCTGCGACCTTTCCAGTGCTAACTATAGCCCGACACTAATACAAACATCTGAGTGACGCCAGGCACAGAGTGCAGTTTGCTTAAGTAACACTCTTATCTTCGCTATCAACGGGCTCATTACCGATAGAAATAGAGCTTTGTGCTTTCATCCAAACTCATTAATGCACTATTTGCATTTATGCCCACACAGACGGTGGACTATCTAAAGAAGCAATGCGTCTGAGAGAGATCTTTATAACGAACACGTCAACTGTTGGACAGAGGCGCAGGCCGGAGCTCAGGTCTTTTGTTTTTGATCCGCCTGATGCATTAACTCGTGTCTTTCAGCAGACGCGCTCATAAATGAGTCACATCATTTTTCACGTCGAGGAGCGCTGTAAAACCTGGACTTGCTGCTCTCACTGGGCAGCGCAACTCTTTAGTGCATTAAGCCACCTGTCTCCACGCAGGCGTATTTAAAACCAGACAGTGACATGTTAATGTTACAGGGATGTTGTGCATTAGTGAGGCATTATGGTGCTCTTAGCACATAATGTTATTGAAGTTTGCTCTGAATATAAATTACCTCTAAATGCTCTGCAGAATGGAGTGCACAGCTTTTTACCTGCTGGTAAAATACTTACTGCAGTTACAGACCACTCAAAAGTTAGCCAGTGAGGTTGAGGACCTTCACAAATAATCCCATGCTTACTCTTTGGATGAGTTTTCTTGTTTAGATTTGCATTATTCAAACATTTTCTCTTGGACTTGCACAACTTTAAAGCTTCTTAATGTCTGGTACTTTTGCTATGACAAAAGCAAACAATCATAAAGTCTGAGTTATCTTAATCTTTTGGCCTAATCTACACTTTCTGTGGGCTTTTATCTCATCTATTAAAAGCACATGGCTTTATGATTGTCCTCGTCTTTAACTGGGTTGTCTTAATCTGAAAAGTGTCGAGCTCAGATGCCCAAATGTGGTGTGTGGGATCTGTGTGTTCATTTATTAGTTCCTCATGTCATCTTCTGTTTATGTCTCGTCTTTGGTTTCTCTGTTGTGGCTCTTGGCTTCAGTTTCAATCAGTTCAACTTCTGCTTTTCTCTCACACCTGGACTTAATTTGCTAATTACATCACCTGTAAAGTGTCGGTTGTACTTCTGATTTCCTTTGCTCATTGTTTGGGTTATTGCTTTGGTGTGCCTTATTGTCACATCTTTAATAATCTTTCAGATTAAGGAAGAAAAAGTTTGTTTTATAATTGTAACAGTGCAAAGTTCTGCAAAATCATGAGTTAGATCACTAACTACAGGTCAGAGTGAGCTGAATAAATATTGTTTGGTTAAAAAAAGTCTGAAATAACATCTGTGCAATGTTAAGATGTTTGACATTCAGCATTTTAAATGTTAAGAGCTTATGTTTAGCTACAGGGCTGGTGGATCTTGCAATGTTTGAATCAAGCATAAAGTTTACCAAAATATCCTGAATCTAAAGGTGACACCATTTGTCTGACTGCTAAGTAATCATTAAAATTGAGTCAGAAATTTCAAAAATAATCTCAAACACAGCATCAAATTAACAACAAGAGTGGCTGACAGAAAAAAAAAAATGTTTTAATAAAAGTCAGTTTCAGGATGCATAAACAAACACCCAGAAACCTTAATGGCCTTTACAAACACTGTAAAGAAAAATGGGTCCAACCTCCCCCCAAATTAATGCGAAACACTGATAAGGTCACAGAATGATTGTTGGCGTTGTTTCACTGTTTTTGCTGTTGCTTCACCACATCCAGAGCTCAGGTATTAATCTTGGCTGTGGCCTTTTCTGTAGGGAGTTTCATATTCTTCTGATAGATGATTGATTAGTTTTCTTCTTCTCTGATCCAGTTTAGAATATTTCTTTCTGGTTTTTGATGACCCCACTGTAGAGTTTCTTCAACCTACCCTCCATGACATTGCAGTAAATGTCTGTGGTGTGTGAAGCCTGCGCTGTACGGTTTAACATTTTAGATTGTTGCCCATACCACCAGTCATAAAGCTAACAAGCGGCTGTTTGGTCACATGCATCACAGCTTTTACTGCAATAAGACCACTCTAATGGCACTCTCTTTGCACAGCTTAACAGTATAATTTAATGGTTGTTATAAAACAAACTGAAGGTGTTTTTCTATGTTAAATGTCATCATCCGGTCAGCAGAACAGTTCTGCTTTTCTGCCACCAACAAGACAAGTGGGGTGGAGGAGGAAAAGGTGCAAAATCCAAGAGAAAAGGGAGAAGAAAGGAAAATCTGATCCGGTTGTGCAGCAGCACTTCAATCATAAAGGTGAATGGACTCATGTGGGCCAACACAAGAGCTTTTCCACGTGCGCCTGCAAACATTCTCAGTCATGCAGAAAAAAAAAAAATCACGTTTTCTAGTCCTGGAAATACGGAATCGATTCAAAATGCTGAATTTTAAAATGCTTTTAAGTTGTACGTCTTTGCCAGAATGCTACATGTCGTGTTATGCATCCACTCAGCCACCATATTTATATTTTGACATTTAGTTTTATTTAAGAAAAGGCAAGGCAGCTAAGCTAACCTAATACTGGTAACTGAAGTTACAGAATTTGGAGCACAAGCCTATATTTGTTTACATGCCTTTCCTCTTATCAGTCATCTTATCAGTCATCTTATCAGAATCTAATTGAATCTGGAAGATTTGCAACTTTGGCAGTTAGATGTGATTACTTGGGTTTGACGTATGCCTTCACACCTTTCAAACTCTCCTGTGCTCATTTTGGTTGTATTTTTTGGGTTCCAAGCAGGAAACCCTATTGTTTTTATAAAAAGAAAATCACATTTTTTATTTCAAGGAAAACATTTTTCCTCCATGGTGAAGTAAATCTATATTTATCTTGGCCAGCAACATGTCTGAACTCGTCTAACTTTATCTACGGCCAAATCCAAGTTTAAATAGCCATCGTATCTTTTTAAAGTATTTATCAGCCACAGTATGTTTAGTTTACTAACACCAGCATGTTCCTTAAAGGAATTGATGCAAGACACAGTTTATCTGACGGTGAACGTCGATAAAGGATTCTACTGGTTCACATTGGGTGGACAGTACATTTATAAAAAACCTCCTGAAAAATTGCTGACTCGGTCAACGCCGAGCGCCTGCAATGCCGAGGCCAACAGGGAAGTACGTGGGGAGGTGAGCGCGAGTGGGTTGCCCCGGGGGGGCGATCCCACTCGCGCTATTATTGATATTTTCAGGAAACTCTGAGTATCAGGGTGTTGGTATGAGCAACATTTCCATTGGTATCTCAGACTCTCCAGACATCTGGCTGCTTCGCACAGAAAGGACACTTCTACATGGCAAAATAAAAAAACTTAAGAGGTGCAGTTTACTGAACAGATTTCCTGATGGCCGTTTGGAAAGTATTAACTTTCCATCTGTTACATATAGTTTATGTTTAAGAGAGCCCACAAAGTGACAAACTTTAACAGGGTAGTGAGACTCGAACATATGCTCATTGATTTTATTTATAGATCAACCTGTTCATGTGAAGCTGTGCTCCAGTGAAACCCACCGCACCGTGTCCACGTCTCATTAGCTGTCAGACGGTAACAATGCAGGTTTTTGTCTGACCAGCGTCGTCCAGAGAGTCTCTGCAGGTTAATATGGGGCTGTGGTTAGTCCGGGGGCTTTGGTTACACAGATTTTTCTCAGGGAAGCCTGAGGAGAAACACTGAGCCAGCGGGGCTCTTTGGGGATCTAGTGACTCTTTGGGAAAACGTGGTGTAAAAAATGAATGGGAACACTAACTTCCCCAGACAGATGTGTTGATAAGACCTGAAAAGGAAAAGCCTGAGCGAGGTAGAAGGCGAGGAGCGGAAAATGAGACGCACAAAGCTGGAAAAAGAGAATACTAGAAAAGACAGAATAATCTTCCGCTTTCTGCTCAGTTAGACTCACAGCCAAGTCCTATTCTTTGTTAACCTATCCTTTCATTCCTCCCTCTGAATTAGCAGCTGTCAGAGCGCCTTGCTCTGTTGCACTGATTGATGACCTCATCTGGGAGTTAACATGACACAATGTGTGTCAAGTTTTCAGACTTCTGCACTCACAATCCGTATTATCCTCTTTACGCCGTACCTTGAAACATTCATTACCTGTCGCAAAGCAGCGCTTACTGTTACCTGATCTCTCCAGGTCTGTGCAGAGCAGCATGTGGTGGGCAGACAAAGACACTTACGACTTTTGGAGAAGTAACAGGCTATAAATACTGTCGGTCGAGGAAAATATCCTGCTAGGTTTCAGGGAAAGCTGTAGAGTCCCACTGCCTCCCAACACTCCCTCTTCCTCGTGGTGTTGATGACTGCACAGTTCTGATTGATGACTGCACCTTTGCTCCAGTGCTCCAGGGTTCATGATCTTACAGTATGTGGGTGTCCACTGAGTGTAACATCTTGTTTCCGCCAAAGACGCAAGGGTGTGAGTGTTTCCATTTAAGAAAAACATTTCCATGAAGTGGTGAAACATTTTTCTCTCTCGTCTCTCTGTTATTACGGATCCTGATGCGTCTTCCATGTTTAATCACCACTTTATTTCTCATTAGAAAGTCAGCAAAGAGAGCTTGGTCAGACAAATATGTTAGTGGGAAAATAAAGCTTTTTTTATTTACAATGCATGCACATGCCAAGTGAGTTGTGAAATCCGGCATTGCCAATGACTTTTCAGAACAATAAAAGCCGCTGTGGTTGGTCTGTGGTTTTATACAGTAGAGGTAATTGTCCATTAGATGTGTCAGATCTATTAGATGTTCTCTAAATGGTCAGTTAAAATGCACGTGTGGCATTTTTTTTATTTTCCTTCATACAGGGACAGGTTTTTAATGTTCATTATGACCCGACCACACTTTTAGATCGATTAACTGTAAGTACTCAGCCCTTTTTTTCTGTTCTAAGTAGCAGGTCCTTTATAAATGTCTCCATCAGCAGTATTTCAGTTGGTAATACTGTTCTACATACTCATTGCAATGAGCCATTAGATACGTATAATACTGCAGTGAAAAACCACCTTCAGCTTCATATATAATGCTGTGTATATGGAGTATGTTTGTTTGATTTCACACTGGATTACTGTAAACTCTGCCAGAGGAAAATATGTCAATGCATCTAATGTATGTCGCTTACAGACCATTTTTGTTGATAAAGTTTTCCTTAGAGAAAAACGAAGGTGACTAGCCCAAGTATGCTAGCTGTTAGCCCATCCAAACCTCAAGCTAGCGTAAGCATGGACAGCAGAGGTATAGGCAATTCAATGAGTGACCACCCTGGGCATGCTAGTTGTTAGCCTATCCAAGGTCAAAGCTAGCTTATATGTGCTAATGGATAGCAGAGGGAAATGGCAATTCAATGGTTAACCTAATGCTAGTCACTAGCTTCTCCAAAGCTAAGACAAGTGAGTACTGTCCTTCTCACTTGCGAGGGCCGGCTTATCAGTAATCCCAACAGAGTAAAATAAAAGGATTTTAGGTGTAAATGTAGCCGAAGTATGAATCTGCTGCTAATCACATTAAGAATTCACAAAGAAAACATGAAAGTAAAGTGAAAGGTCCAAGGTTCAAACTGGACTATAAATTATGCTGTGATAAATGTGCGGCCTAAATGTCATGATGATCCGTTCAATAGCTTTTGAGTCTTTTTCTACGGAGCCTTAAATGTCAGCTTCACAGTGGCGCAAGTCAACAGGGTTCATTTTCTGAGAAACTCAACCGTTCAAAGTTTAATGACGGACCTTCCAACAGGAGCTGAGATGCAGTATTTCTGTCACAGCGACATGCCAAAGCCTTTTCACTGAAATATTTACTACTCCAAGGTATGTAATTATAGCCGATTGAGGGCTGGGAAGAGGAGAAGAGCTAAATATGTGAGGAAGATGGAGGGGATCGAAGCGAGATTAAATAAGAATCTAGAGTAGATAAAAGTGCAAAGGTTGAGAGACGGAACAAAGCTTACTTGATCTAAGATGCTTCATTTTCTCTGTAATTCCTTCAAACAAGAAGGTGAAAATAAGGTTAGGTGAAGCCAAGACAATAACAAAAGAGACAGTAAAACTAACGGATAGAGAATTCAATACATGATTTGATTAGGCCTTTTACCTCTTTTAAATTATTTTGAAATTATGGTTTGGTATTGCAAACTGTATTTTGAGTATTGTGCACTACAAAAACACAAATGCTTACCAAGTAATTTTGGTCTGATTTCACTTGAAATAAGACAAAACTAAGTCAAAAGTAGTAACTTTTCAGCAGTATATAGAGGCTTGTTTTAAGTAAATACTTCCTTAACCCTTACAGACTGAATGTAGTGCTGACAATCCAGCCAAATTTGCATTACCGTAATTCTGCCACACGTTGCGCTATCTGCAACGTGTGGCGTTCCAGCGGTCCAGCGGTTTTACTCCCGCCGTAGCAGGGAGTGAATTTTATCTGAGGCGCTCTTTCAATAAACGGAAAATTGCGAAAATAACTCGCTAGATATTGAAAGTTCCAGTTATTATCGAGAAATGGCCAAATATATTTACTCACAGGACATTTAAAGAACTGCGTGCAACTAAAATAAGCAAAAATATCCAGGTGGAGATTTGAAACTTTGGTCATGAAGGTTTAATATTGATGAGAACGTCCTTGTTCTATTGGCAGACAAATTAACTTATAAGATGGGAAAAATGTCTTGTTATAAGTTAAAAGATCTGCCAATGGAACTAGCACTTTTTCATCAATAAAACAAGCCTCTATCTTGATAAAAGGTTACTTGCAAGTTAGTTTTGCCTTATTTCAAGTTTGCTAAGATATTTGCACTAAAAATTAGACAAAAATACTTGGTAATATTTTGGGTTTTTGCAGTGTAGGTTTACCTCAAAGCTGATTTCTAGTTGTCTTTGCAGCTCTAAGCTGTGTTTGGAGGCACATCCAGCTCTCTTCTCCATGTCTCACACACACACACACACACACACACACACTCACACAAACTGTCCAGATGTAGCAGCCCACCGAGAATACTCCATGGCAAAAAGAAGAAGCTACTTGTTGGCTTTGTCTACCCATTACAGCTCCAAAAGCACTCACTCCTCCTCTTTATTATCATCTTGTCTCGGTTTCTTTTACTAATTGGAAACTCTTCTGTTCCATATGTGACCACACAGACAATAACATCAATTCTTTCCATGTATCCCCTGGATATTCAGTATTCAGGGGGCATAGAGCTGAAATCATGTGGCCACTGTAGCTGCAGCATCCTCTTTGCAAGGAGGGAAAACAGAACTGCTCTCAGTATTATTGTCGAGACCAACGGTCCATTAAATGTGGGGATTTGCAGGCTAATGAGCAAAGCCTGATTGTTCACTGATCTCAAAAGTAATCATCCCTAAGCGTTAGTCTGTTTTGTTAAGAGGAGCATAGAAAGCAAGGACTGCTGTCAATGTAGCAGAAAGATCAGCACTAATTTATGGCCAGCAGATTAATGTGAGTGATGTAAGAGCTCTTTGTCCTGCTGATTTATTGGTAAATGATGTAAAAAATGTCAAAAGAAAGGAGGTTTATTCATTGAAGGAAAAAGATATCTTCTGATTTTATTTTATTTGCAATCTAATCCTTTCTCAATTTTGGGAATAGCAAAAGGATTCGATTGGAGGGTCTAATTACATACAGGAAATGTTAAGGCAGTGATTAGGAAAAGTCAAATAGCTTCATGTCAACATTAAAAATATTGAAAAATCATAGTAATGTAAAAAATATATATTAAATTGTTAATTGAAGATTTAGATTCTAACAGCCTTAATTGTATTTATCAGAAATGTTGACAGGAAATTAAATGTTTGATTGTTTGTTTGCCATATGCCCACAACTACTCAGACTTTGAAATAAAAATGCTCAAAGTTATTGACCCTTAGCACGTGACGTCACGCTCTCCAGAGCTCCGCCCACTCCGTCATGACGGACAACCAATGCGCTTCTTTAAAGAGTCTAAAAACAGACATCTGTAACCTAATGTCGCTTCTATTCAGTTGATTTCACTCTAAAAATGGCCACAGGATGCTGCGTGGTCGGCTGCAGAAACGGACAAGGATGAAAACCAGACTTGTCATTTTGTTGTAGAACTTTTAAAATGGAAAGATACAGCATGGATATCAGCTGTTAATCATAATGACTGGCAACCCTCAGTGTAACCGTGGATTTGCAGCAAACACTTTTTACAAGGTAAGAAGACTAACGTTATAAAGCAAGTGTGATTAGAAAGACCAAATATCACATTATGGAAAAGGTACGTGCCGAACCGTTGGTAACCATGGAGACAAAGCCGCGCCGTCATGTAGCCTAGCATGTACGGAAAGGACTGGTTAGCATTGAGGGGAAACGCTTTTTATGACATAGTGATATAAATCATGTGGTGTGAACTCAGGCAAAGCCGGTAATTTCATCAAGAGGGAGGAGGTATGGGTCGGTTTCTAAGCTAGCTATTGCCAACTTTTATAAATACCGCCGTCAAACCAGATGTGTGTGACGTTCACAGACAAATTAGCTCGACTCGAACAAGTAGAAGCCACAAATAAACTGGCAAAAACAACTTTGGAAAACTTTGTCAGTAGCTCTGTTCAATACTCCCGTCCCTCACTTCCGACGTCCATCACGGCGCCTCTAAGTGACGTAGTTGCAAAGGGTCAATATAATGCCCATTCATAGACCCTTAACTTTTCCCACATTTTGTCATATTGCATCCACTAGGCAAATATTATTCTTCTGGGATTTTATGTAATACAACAATACAGGGAAGAAAGAAGAATATGTAAAAATGTCAACTTGATGTGCAAAGGTGATACGAATATATTAAATTTTTGTTTTACACTGAATACAAAGGCATGCCACATTTTTAAAATAGATTTTAGCAAAACGAATTTGAAAACTGTCCATCATAGTCATTCTAGTTCACAGTTATGCAACATGTTTTGTTGGTGTATTCCATTGCATAACATCCCAGTAAAATGTATTGGAATGTGTTGTTTCAATGGTGCAAACTGAAAAAAGTTGAAGTTCAGTGAATATTTTTAAAGATTGAATTTGTAAGCTCTGTAATTTGCCCATAAAACTCATAAAACGTTTTATCCACTTTGGGAGAAAAATCGAGCCTTCATTTTCCTGTCAATGTCAAAATCCTGTGAAAACAAATTCCAGGCAGCTTCAACAGCAGGCAGCAGGGGAGGGTAAATATTTCAGTGTTATATTTCTATACATCACATGAAATATGTTACAACTTAACACATTGTTTTCTCTGGTTTTAATTATTTAATGTCTTCTAAGAGATGATAATGACAAAGTATGCTTTGAAGTGTCGGCACATTGTTTCTCTCCACAAGCTTGTAATAACGTATTTGAGAGCAGCCTTTCTTGGTGAATTATTTACTTTCAGTGTGCCACCAAAGGCATTTCTTCTCTGACTAATTTATTTCTCTGTGTGTCACAGAAATGACCCAATTTCTGCTTTGTTTACACCTAAACAAAATATCCCTTCTCATTCAGGAAGCTGAATTGTAATAGTCTTAAAACCGAAACTGCCTGCAGCACGAAGCTGGTTTCACTTTTACTTCTACCAACTTAATTGTAGTGTTGAAAAAAATTATAATTAATTCTTATCTTGATACAAGATGACAGGAAACCTATGGATATGGTCAAACTACACAATGAAGGTCAAAACCATATTCAGGTACAAGTTCCTGCATTTATTCTTTCAACGATTTAAAAGTTGAATTAACACTTTACAGTGATCCAGGATTAGTTTAACATGTTTGTGATATGACAAAATATAAAAAATTTTACATCTTTTTTTACATTTTTCACCCATGGTGACACCATTTTGTCACCGATGGGTTGATGACGCGTTTTGGTCCATTCTGTACTGGAATCTACAGAGTAAACATAGGAAGGCTAACTTCACCTGAGTAGTTTATCATATTGTGGTTGATTGGTGTAAGTTAAATAATGCCACATGGTGTCACTGCTGGCTGTAATTTAAAAGAAAAAGAAAAAAAAAAGACCTGAGTCTGGATAATTTCCCACATGAAAGAAACGAGAGCGCAGTGGAAAACAACTTCTGAAGGACCTAATCGGTGCTCTCAACATTTCTCTCTAGAAGACTTTGAGTCATTTGTATGAGCAAAACTGACAAAGGCTCTAACAATTTTTAGTACTTTATTTTTTTGTTTGTTGGTTACTTTAACAAACTAAAAATAAATGCCGTGCTGCCGTACCAGGACAGGCAGAGCTGAAAGCTCTTTGAAATGCTAATGAAGCTATATTTCTCCAGATACTGAACCCACCAATCCGACCGGACCAAGATCAGTCAGCACACCACAGCTGTTGCCGAACTGGACACAGCCGCTGGGAGAAACATCAAAGACAAGCAGTGCTAACAGAGCTGTTACTGCTGGAAATGCTAACAGAGCTGTTACTACTGGAAATGCTAACAGTGCTGTTACTGCTGGAAATGCTAATGGAGCTAGAACACCGGTACTGGATGTGAAACCACTATGACACCAGACGAAGTTCGGACATTAACAACCGATAACGAACCGACACAGCGCTATAGAGTTACTTACCAGATCACACAGTCCGACCAGAGGTACGCGTCATTCATTTTCATTTATGAAGCTGAAGGCAGCTGCAGCAGCTCCAAAAGCCAACTCTGTCCTCTTCCTCTCTTTGGTCCTCCTCATCTTCATCACTTCTTGTGATTTCTACATTCAGATCGATTTCAGTGCGCTCTGGTTCAATTTGAAAAGGCTTAAAGACGTTACTCATCACTGTTTTGGCTGGATGGAGCAAAGGCAGTTGGACCATTACACATCATTTACCCAGAATGCATTGCAGTGTGAACATGGTGACTTTCCTGTGACAATATTTTCTAAAATGTATAAAAACTAAGTAACATACAGTATTATTACTGTATTGTTTTTACATCTAAAATAAATATTTCCCAAATAAAATCTATTGTTGCGACTAATCCTGGATCCTTTTAAAGGTGTAGAACTTATTGATTCTCTTGTAATTAATTGTGAAAAACAAGATTGCTTATCTTTTCTGTTATAAGATAACAGGCAGACATTGTGCCGAAATGATTATTTGATTTATGGGCTTCTACAGAACATAAAGAAGATAAATGTGTTGCTGCTCAGCTGAGAGTCAGATTTCTAGGCAAAGACAACAAAGCGTTTCTCTGCAATTCCTACTCTTTTTTTTTTCTTCTTCCAGATGAAATGCATTAAAAGTCCCACAGCAACAAGTGCAGACCAATAAATTACAATAATTCTGACTGATAAGGCTTCGCTGCAGGGTGTGTCTCACTCTACTTGTCTGCCAGAATGAGGTGTTGGAGAATGAGGCTCCACAGCTGGTTTCTTTCTTTCATATGTCAATTTCTTATCATTTTCCATCTCCAGCTCTGTCGGTTTGACTCGTGCTCTCCATTAATTCTGCTGTCTTTATTCATAAAGCCCCCTCTTATTAATGCATTCGAGTAGAATAGGCCTAGCTGGACGGTTTTATGTGCTTATGTGTTAACTACTGCTGTGCTGAATGGTTTCCTCATGTGCCCCAAACATGGTGCAGAGCTGGTATTTGTGGCCGTCTGCCAGCTCTCACACGTAGATTCCTTATCCTGCAGCAACTCGAGGGAGAACACTGATGAGATCAGACAGATATCTGCAGAAACGGCTCCTTTTCTTGTTTTGACGGCAGCTGTTTGGGTTGCATGCTGTATATTTACCCTGACGTCTTGCATGTTTATCTGTCAGGTATTTCCACATAAACATGAACGGTTCCTCCACTGAAAGCCTGGTTAAACATGCTCACACGTTGCCTTCTTCCTGCCTAAAAACATCCAAACATCCAATGTCAGCCCACATTGCTTACAGATGAAGATTGCATAACTGAGGTTGCTGTCCAAAACATTTTGTGCACATATGCTTTGTTTAACCAGCCTTGAAGTTTTTTTTTTTTCATGACATTCTCATGCAACAAGTACCTCTGAATGTTTTCAAAGTGACATTTGTCAAATAAATAATTCTCTTTAAAAAGTTAATTTCAAGTTCATTTTGGGTGCATGTCTATTTTAAATTTAGATCAGAGGCACATAGTGCAACATCTGTCATGAGCTTCGTTTCCATTACAAATCGTTCCGGGATTTAAAATGGAAAGTTAAAAACAAAAAAGACACGCTAATTTGTATTTTCTCAGTAGCTGAGTTCCCATTACAAATGTCTCTAAAATTTTGTCAATATTCCAGTATTGTTGAAAAAAACACAATTTTGCAGTGTTTCTGTTAAATAAGAAACGCAATTAAAATCACACGTGTCGTTAGAAAATGTTCCACTGGATGAGCCTCCAACTGCTTCCTGTTGTCATCTTCTTTGTGGTTTGCGCCAGTGGCAACATCCAGTTGATCATGTGATGCAAAAAAGTGTTTCTGTCACGGTTTTATGAAATAAACCAATTTTAAAACGATGAAAAACCACATCATCCTTATCGAAAAATTAATTGTTGTTTTTTAAAAATTGGTGTGTTTTCATTAAGCTAATCTATTTTCATTAAATGAAATTGTGTAAGTATGTGATCAATGGACTATGGTCACCAGTAATTATTAGTCGTTCAGAAGAGGGTGTGCACATCTCTATTATCACGCAGGAAAAGTAGTTTGATGATGTTGTATGAAGCACTCCACACCAAAGCAATGTAAGAATGATTGGAAATGGTGAGTCTGGAGATATGTTGGGTAGTTTTCAACATTTCTGAAACAATGGCAGGTTGGAATAAAAATGGCTCAAATGGGAACATTTTGATCGGACTCGGGTCAATCGGAATGAAATTGTAACCAGAATGTGAACAGTGGTTTATTTATGCTGGTTGGTGTTTTGAATGGTTGATTCATTTTGTATGTCAGTGTGGCGTATTTTGGCTTTCAGTGGCTAGACTCTGTTGGGGAAGCAAAACTGGTCTGTTGATTTCTAATTCTGTAATGGGGTGTTGAACTCAATTTCATTTTGGGCAAAATCAAACATCTGAATGTTCTTAAAGGGCCGGTTGTGCCCGAATGTATTGATAAACCCTTTAAATTGTTAAAATATCAATAGTTATTTGTTTCAGCATTCAGTCAATGTTTCTTAAAATTAATAATACTGAACATCTTTTCACACCGGTCAGTCAGTCCATTCAGGATTTTGAAAATGTTTTTGGGTTTTGTTTGCAATCAAAATCACAGAATTTTTGGTGCTAATTTAGAAATATTTGCAAGGAATTTTTACGATATCTGTGCTAATGTATAATGTTAAATGTGACTTTTTATTAATGGTCGTATCAATCACGGATTTGACTTGACATCAAGTAAGGCTGATGCAGCAGTCACTTAAACCCAATGTTTTTGGCCAATTTTGAGAGAAATTTTCAGTAAAAATTTGTGAAAAAATGTGGGTATTTTTTGATTTTGTGTGAATTTTGCAGGTTTGTGCAAAAACCGGAGGGACTCATTGATGTAATTTTGAGTCTAAAGGGCCACATAAAAAACTACGGCGGGCCAGATTTGGCCCCGAGGCCTTGAGTTTGACACGTGTGCACTTCTGTGTTTTTGTTTTGTTTGTTTTAATGAGTGTGAGCAGTTGATGTATAGAAAGTCCAATCTGTCACAATTAATGCACTTCCCACCAAAGCAATGCAATCCTGGCCCATTATGACGTCATTCTCAGCTTTATCTCAGTCTGATAAGCATATTGCTCTATTTGCAGATGAACTTTTACTTCAGGAACACCTTAAGCTGATTAGATATGTTGTACCATTTGAGCAAAGCTTTGTGCTGATGAAGCTCGATGGCCCTGCTGGGTAAAGTTCAAATCGACTTCCTGCTTGTGATCCATGTGTTCCAGTGAGTAGTAATTGTTTTAGATCTCTGATAAACATCTAGAAAACCAACAGGACGTGAAATAGTCTGTAAGCAAAGCCGGTTTTGAGTATTTTTAGAAACCTTTATTCTGTATTAAATATATCTGCAGTGCTCAAAACAGGTTTCAGATTGTTGCCTGTTCCTTTCATCCTTTCATGGCTTTCATCTGTTACGACAAAATCTTGATTCACTTTGACAGAAAAAAAGAGTTTTGATTTTTTTCCCTCCATCTGACAAAATTAAAATCCTAGTTTGTCTGTAAGTCCTGGTCTGTTGGTTGCATTGAGGATCCCATATGTAAATCAATCAGAGGGGGGTAAAAACTATTCAGCACCAAAAAATGTGCTGCATTTTCCCACAAACTGATGCAAGACCGCCACAAGTGCATCTGTACTGTACTCGATCTTTCCTTACATCATGCCAATTAGTGTCTGTGAAGCAGTTATCGATGAAGATAAATCGGACACAGAAAGCGAGCCTCCTGGACCCCAAGAAGTTTAAGTGGTGATAAAATTGTAGAGAACCACAGTCCCAGCCTTTAGACAGTCACATATGGTTCTGCTTTTAACTGCGGTTTGGCAGCAGCTCCATCACTTCATACTTTCTGGTTTCTGAGTTTTATTTTTATTTGCTTGACGCTTTTTTTTTTCTCCAGAAAAGCGTTTTGGATGTTTTTGTGCAAACCTTTTGAGTCCAAATTCGATTTCTGAGACTTTTGACAGATTTTACAGACGGGATAGGTTAAGCTATTAGGTGGTTTTCAACAGTTATCAGTTTCTTATTATAGAAACTGGTTGTTTGTCAACAATAAAGTCGTTGTATATAGCTCAAGAATGTTGAAAAATACCAGCTAAGATCCTGTAGTAAAATATTTAACTACATCAGTTCCACAGTCAATATGAAGTTGCCAGCAGTTTCCACGGTTTCCCCCAGAAAACTTGCTAAACCTGGTGGTTGGGGTTCATCCAGTGACCCGTCTTTTTTTTTGAGTTAAAAAATGTTTAAAGTTGACAGGAAATTTGAATAAATAAACAATGCTAAGCCTGGTGGGGGCACAAATAAAGCCTGGTGGCCTCCAGGCTCATAATCCCTGGTTTCTTAATGTTTTGTTGCATCTGGGAAATGTTTTCATAATTATTGTCTTATTTGAAAGATAAAGCACTATAAAAGATCTATATTTAGGCTCATTTTATTTTTCTGTTTGTTTTACAGCACTCTTATCTGAACAGGTGCGCTTAAAGCAGAAGATAGATTTGCTAGCAAAAGTGGTTTGAGACTTTCCAGCTTGTTCTCCTTTTCCCTTTTTCATGCATCGTCTTTCTTTGGGCACTTTTTCTTCTTTCCACATTCCAACAACATGCGTGCTAGATTAATTTACCTATGAATGATCCTTAGATGATGTGAGAGTTTTCCTGTGCAGTTATCCCTACATTAACACAGATTGCTGGAGATGAGCACCTGCCCCCATGGCCATGAACACCATGAAGTGGCTACGGATGGATGGATGGAAATGATTCCACAGAAAATAGAAAAAATTATCCAAGTAAAAAAATACTTTCATGAAGCAGTCAGGTATGAAATTAAATCTAGCCAGAGTACCAGAGGTCTTGTGTTTTACAGCAAGCACAAAACTGGTTGTGGTAACGTTCCTCAGATCACCACAGAAAAAACAAAACAAAACAAAGAGACATCCAAATTAATTATGGCAAACTGGATCCGAAACCCACGTGGAACTGGTTTTAAAGCTGAGCTGAATCTGTCTGATCAAGCAACCAGTGCTAACTGGCATTTACTCCAAAAGAAGATGGTAGCAGAAAGAAAAGAAAAGCAGACAAGAAACGCTTATTGAATACTAAAACAAACAGCTATTTATTGATATTTTAGCAGTTTAATGGTTTTATTAGTACATCCTGGCACAACCGGCCCTTTAAGAGCATTCAGATTTTTTAAATGGCCCAAAATGAAAATGCGTTTGACACCCCCTGGTTCTGATATGGTATAACGTGACAAATTAACTTATAAATTCTAAAATAGAAATTTTATTGCAACAAAAGCATCCAGGATGGCATTTATCCTGAATTTATTTACAATAAACAGGTTTATTTAGCATGTGCTGAACGAAAATAATTTGTAAAAGTAGCCTGTAAGGAGTTAGTAAACCAGGATGGTTTTTGGCTAAATGTTTTTACAGGTTGTTTGCAAAGCCAAATGACAAAAAGTCCAACATCACTAACAGTTAATATTAAAGACTGTTACCATCAGACATATAATGCTGCACATTTTAGATGAGTCTTACCAGTTGAGCACACCAGGTTTCCAGTCCATCCTGCCTGGGAAAAACCCTGCTATGTCTAAATATATATTTATATATTTTTGCAAGTTTTCACCATCTTGAGACTGGAGGAAAATCTGCAGCACAAGCAAATTTTGGACAAAATTTCTAAAAAGCGCGCTCTCCTTCAAGGCCGTAATGCTTCACTTGGTGTCAGCACTGCACAGCTCTGCATCAAATCCAGAGAGACAGAAGTAATGAGCTGAATCAGTGCTGCTACTAGCAGATTGCAGGGAGAGAAACCATGAACAGCCAACAAAGATAAATTCTCTCTTCGTATTTTGAGGCAGGCAAATGCGAAGGTGGATAGAAAACCTCGTCACAAGCTTTACTTCTCAAGTCTGCAGCGACCTGTAATGGGGATAGTTGGACACAGAAATGTATCTGGGGTTTTTTGTCTGTTAGACGGAGCCATAATTTAAAATGCCAGGTACATTTTAGTCACACTTCCAGACTAACTTTACTTCCAAACAAAAACATACAAATATGATGAATAAAGCAGCTTTATTGGGAGTTTGACAGTACCACAGTTTTGCAGTATAATGCCCAGGTCTTTGTTAAAATATAAATAAATTGTCAGAAGACAAATTAGCCAAATGTTTACTGAAGCATTGCATGATTTCCCAACATCCTGTATAATAAAGTCACAAAAACTACAAATAAAAATGTTTTCAGTCCATTGTCATTTGAGTGCACTGCAAAACCTTTTTAAAAAACTTTAATAGAGATCTGCTGTATTATTTTTTGATGTATTTGACAAAACACAAAACACAAATCACAAAACACCGTGATAAAAATAATGTCTGACTTGATACCAGCTACAGATGCATAACATAAGGTTGGAAGACAACCTCCAACAAATCATAATACCTCCACCACCATGCTTGACAATTGGTACGAGTTAATTTTGCATTTTTGCTGTATTAAGCTGCACTCACACTGCAGCTCGAAGTGACCCAATTCAGATTTTTTTTTTGCCTGTATCTGATATTTTTATGACAGTCTGAACAACACAGGTTGGGTTTTTTTCAAATGCAATTCAGGCCGCTTGGATATCCGATTCGTATCTGATGTTTTCAAATGTGACCAGAATCTAATGTCATTGATGCTCAACAAATGTCACTTATCTGCATCCTGCAAGTGGGGGAAAAAACAACCATGGCAGACGATAACGAGGATAAAGTTGTTAATGTACTGGCTCCAATTGGACAACTTCAAAATCGTTAGCGTCCATGTTTACTTCAGCAAACACTGAGCACTACTTTTTTTGAGCACGCATATTTATCCACTTTAATCCCATCCGTCTCGAGGACATGTCTGCATCTTAACAACTCTACGTCATGCTTCCATACTTTTCTCATGGAAACCATCCCAAACAAGCCGTGTTTATTTTAGGTTGAAGTTTCTCTGAGCATTCCTACGTCTGACCTTGGAGTGAATGTGCTGGGACATTGTCTTCTAGGAAGTTTGACAACTGTACGAAATATTTTCCATCTGCAAATATTGTCTCTCACTGTGCAATGATGTGCAGTGGTTGATGAGCAGAAACAGCTGGGAATATTCCAGTGAGACAAGCGGACAGATTTCTATTTTTAAAGTGGTGGTAAGGCTTGCAGAAGATTAGTTGCCCAGTTGGATATAACTAGCAGCACCTTACTAATACTTTACTTCATATATGCTGTGGAAGCAGAAGCAGACATTATTTGGGGCAGGAGCGCCTACAGCTGTACTTGAGATTTTCCTTTAAGTAAAAAAATAAAATATCTTTGGGATTTTTTATTATCCAACCCTCTTTTAAAATTATGGATTAAGAAAAAGATCTTTTGTGTCATCTTGTTCGTAGCACACATCTGTGCGAGTCTGTGGGGGTGGGCACGCCAAATCCTAAATGTTATTGGTCAGTTTACTTTTGTTTATTTGGTGGCTTGACTCTTTTTCTGTAAGCTAAAAATGAATGAGTGGAGTTTGAAACCTCCTGTAGTTCTGAGAGCGGTGGTTTGGATCCCGCCTGACATTTTTACCATATGTGCGGTTTTGGCTGTTCGCTGGTTTATAAGATTTTTTTGTAGTTTCGTTAATTGAAGAGCTGACGGGTCACCCAGTTGGCCGACCGTGACATCTGCTGCACTCTTCCTGAGCATTGTGCTAAGACTGTGGGTTAAACAGTTAAATCTAGTGAAAACGTTTGCCAAAAAGAACTAGAAATGAAGCAAACGTTGTTGCTTCACCTTCTCTCCTTTGGACGACTCAGATACACCACCTGAACCTGGGAACCTCCATCCTCCTCCTCTTGTGGCTTTGCTTTCATGTCTTTATTTAGTATAATTTGTAAAAAAAATAAATAAATAAAAAATATATATATATATATATCAGAGGTCGCATTAACGAAATATATATATTCTGAAAATATATATTTTTTTACCGCAGTACTTGGAGGAAGTAAGCCTGTCACAAAATACAAACCTCAGATCTATCTATGCATCTCGACGTAAACAATCTCACGCTGACAACAAACGTATACGAGACAAATGGTGCAATGAAATCTTTTTATTGTGATTTTATTACTGTTGCACACATTTCAGTTTTTTTTCCGTTTTATTTAAAGCATGTTTTTCTATCTCGTATCAACTCTAAGAAATTCACATTTACACAATGCATTTTACATTAGTAGGTAACTACATAGGACATTCAGCGTTTTTTTGGGAAGGGAGGACCAAGTCCTGATGTGTTTGTATCAAGTATTAAAATCTCAGAGATTCACAGTGAGCCTCCCCACAGACATCACTATGCTGCAGATTACATATCTTGATGCCTCTATAATGGAGGTACTTGATAAAACTACTGTACATGCATTGAATCTGTACAGTAGCGCTCATTTCTGTTGACAAACAGCCTTGTGAAAGTACCTGGCAACATGTTTAAGCTTTCAAAATGCTACATGACCCTAATACATCATATTAACATACAGTATGTGTTCATTGGCAACCTGTTTGTAATGTAAGTCTCTATAATGGTGCCAAGATTTTACAGTTTTCGTGAGTCTCCAAGGCTCCATGTTTGTGACTTCAGTTCATGAAAATCCTTCATTAGTTCTAAAATATATAAAAGAAAGCACATAAAAAACACAAATGAAAAAAGATGCAAAATAAAAACATAAGTAACAGTTAAAACATCTGAACTCAAAAAACGTTAGACACTGTACACAGGCACTTGAACTGTGGTACACTCTTTGAGTGCAATCATATCTAATAAGTGCTCACTTAAAAAAAAATGCTTATTTCAAGATACTACTAATAAACTGGAAATGTAAGGAGAAAATCAATTCAGACCTGCAGAAATGGGGCAAACATGAAATCTAGGGATGCACGATATTGGATTTTTGTTCGTTATGCCGATATGCTAAAACTCATTTCGCCTATAACCGTCATCAATACCGATATTTTTTTTCCTATACCTACTTACTGAAACTATATGGCTTTCTCTACTGTGGAATTAAAATACTGTATTGTCTTTGTCAATTTAGCCTGCTACCAAATGCAAATGCTAGAAAGAGACTGAAAATGATGTAACACTTTCAACTTGCAGTATGGTTACCTTCAAATGTATTCATTTGCTCTATAAAAACAACACTTTTTATATCGGTGAGTTATATTTGATGGAATGTCCGATATTAAATTTTACAGCTAATATCGACCGATACGATGCTATGCTGATAATATCGTGCATCCCTAATGAAAACTATTCCTTTGAACATGTCTTGCATATTTTTCTGTTTCTACCCAGGCTGTACATTCTCACAAAGTGTCTGAATCTGTTGGAGAAAGGGGAATACGTCAGCTTTAGGCAGGATGAGTGCACTGTTGGAGGGCTGATGGAACCTCAGCGGGGGGATGGAGATGAAGAAAATTTGTTGTTTTTTTCCCTTTAAATCAACTTTCTGGTCACTCATACGAAGTGTAGCGAAGTCTGCTTTAATGTCAGTCCCTCATGCAGGATGAATCACTCCAGCTCTCAATAGAGGAGTGAATCATACACTCCTGTGTGTGTGTGTGTGTCTGTGTGGTTACGTGTTCACACCAACATCTGCTACAGAGCTGCAAACTACAGCAGACTTTTGTTTGCTTTCATTTATTACACTGCACTGATTCATGAATCAAAAGTGAGGCAACCAGAAAGTTTAATTGTCTTGGGGTGTTTGTGGCCGAGTGATTGATCCATGCAGAGCCACAAAGGACGTAATGAGTCATTTTCACTGTTTTCTTCCCTCGGCGAGACATTTCCTATCTATCACTAAACTCTAAAAGCGCCGCTAACAAGCTAAAAAAACATCTTTCGTTTCCTTAAAGGTTTTGTCTGCATTCACACTCTTGCTGAGAATAAAATGACGAAACTGATACCTCTCAGATATTGTTGGAAAGTGACTCTCTAAGCAAAATGTGTTGTAAGTTGGAGAGTTTCACACTGATTTATTTTATTCTAACATTTGCAATTTGGTTATTTCTAGACAAATCTATGCCAATCCTACAACTGTCATCTGATCAGACTATTCATTCATGTCTCTTATATTCTAATGCAATAAAACATTTTTTCCTACCTAAAAATACCACGTCTACAGACAGGCACACATCCTTTTGATACATATAGGTTATCTGAAACCTGCTCTCCTCACCAACATAGTAAACAAAGGAGACGTTACTGTAACTTGTTAAACTTAGCAAGCTAGATATTTTTTGTTTCTAATAAAGAAAAATTGGGAATAATGTCAGTACTGAGTGATTTTTACTATTTTTGCCTCTTTGTTAAATAAATATGCATTAAAGCTACAGGGTTTAGGCAGGGCAATGCCATACTTTTGTGAGCTTTATGTGCTCAAACTTCAGTGAAAATGTATGTCTTCTGTTACATTTTTCTCACACTTGGGTATTTTCAGATTTAGTGTTCCAGATTGTCAAAAAGAGAAAAGATCTTCTTACTTCTTTTGTCTGGCAGATTTTATTTGAGGGATTATTTTGGAAATGAAACAGCAAAAACAGAAGAAATCTTAAAAGGGCAAATAGTTTTTCACAAAACTTTGACTAAGATTAGGCGGACAATTTGTTGTCTGTGATGAGGTTATGTATATTCAAGAAACTGGGAATAACCTTTGTGGTAATTCAAGCAAAAGGCTAGATGGAGTGAAGCAATTCCCAAAATGGTAACTAAATTAGTTTTCTTTTTTAAAACTTCATTTTTTGTTCTACTTTTCCATCAGCTGGTTCTTTTGAGTTAGCTTAATTGCCATGTTTCGTTTTGCAGTCCACTAGCATTATGGCTAATTGATTGTGAACCACCAAGATTTTATTGCAAATGGCCAATAAGGCTACATTTACAGAAGACCATTGCCTGGAAACTGCCAGTATTTTCCAATGTTAATTGGGGAAATTTTCCTCTTGTGCACCTTGAGTCAGCTGTAGTTGTCATGCCACTAGATGGCGCTGTGGTTTTAGCTCATCGTCAAATGCGCATGCACTTTTGGCCCTGATGCTGCGTTCAGACCGAACACGCTTTGCTTGTCACAAACACCTCTGGCTTCAGCAGCTTTGAAGTCAAACGCCTGATGCTTATGCTGCGTTCACACCAAAAGCGGCTGATTTGAGCATCAGCCGCATCTGGATACATTCAGAGTCTATATGGACGCACATCAAAATCGTGCTAGACCTGAGTTGGGACGAGCCGTTGTTTTCCGTTGCTGGTCTGTTTGTACAATGGCGAATGAAACTGAGAGAGTGACACCAAATTATGATGCAGTGAAAGCTTCTGCAGTCATAGCGGAGGCTCAGATGACGAACATTTTATGTTCAGTTTCTATTGAACAAAAAACAGTGACGGTTGATAACGGCACAATGCGCGTTGGAGCTTCTTGAATTTTTTCCCTTTCTTTCTTTGAACAATGGCAGATGAAAACACTGTCTAGGTTTTATTTATTGAAATCAACAGAATGTGTCTACGTGTTTGAATTTACCAGATAATTTAGAGGAGTTGTGAGTTTTCATAAGCTAGCTGGGCGCTGACGACGGTCGCTATCAGCAGTGTTTTCATCTCACTTGAGCCCAGTTTGACCACCAGCTAATCAGTGCCTGGATCTCCTGACAGGACACCAACTACAGGCCTTTATGTCACATAGCCAAGTTTCTAATTGGTTGATGCGCCGCGTTGAGCAGTGAAAGTTCAGATTTTCCAACTCCAGCATCGCGTTGAATGCGCGTCAAACGCTCAGAACGCTTTAAGTCACGCAGCGCTAGACTCGTGAAACGTCCACATAGGCTTTGAACGGCCTATGTGGACCGTTCCAACCTTCCAACCCATGTCCACAGTTGGACGATTTCCCTCCTATAACTTTTGAGTTGGAATGTTGGGACCTTGAGTTGGATGAATCACAGGAAATGTCTCCAGTTCATGCTCAGGAAACAGAAAAAACTTCCCTAGAAAGGGAGAGTGGAGAACTAACTCCCTCAACAGGAAGAGAAGGTGTCGAAAAAGAGGATGATGAAAGACCGTCCGGTCTGGTGCCTGGCGTTTTGAGCGTCAGGCACCAGACGTGTCTGATGCTCAAAACGTGTTTGGCGTGAACACAGCATTAGCTTCCACCTCATTGTAAATAATAACCCGTCTCCCCTTAACGAAGTGCTCATGTAACACATTATTTAAACTACTGGTGCTGGTTGAACGGACAAGAATCTGGTTCACTACCCAGATATAAGTCAACAATTTGCACTGATAACATCAACAGGATGTAAACAACCAAATCAAAGTATTTATTTCGCTACTGTTTATTTTAAATTGTCTAAATACTCATTTAATCTCAGTCATACTACAAGTTAAATCCTGAGAATCTATGTGCCACTGTAAGCAATGAATGCAGTCAAGCTCGGCTACAGTATGTGTCCTTTACATGGTATTTAAGCTCACTTCTACAGTCGCTTCAAGCAGCAGGAAGGGGCACATTAAAGGGGCATTCCATAAAAAAAGATGCCACCAGGCCTGAGATGCAAGCCTGTGCTTAAGTGCTTGATTTCAACTGGGAAATGCAGTGAATGTCGGGTGGTTCTGCATTGGAAAATGAAAATATGACGTCACACTGAGGCTTCAGCAGGAACTGTGTTGCAAGCAGAGGGTAAATGAAGCTAAAACCCTGAGGTAATTACTACCCGCCTCCCAGGTAAGCCTTGTGTAAGTAAGGCTGTGTGTTTTACGGTAGGAGTGAGCTTGTGGAGGTGGAAGTGCCGGCTTCCTCTGAGGGCTGTCCCAATTTCACCGAAGAATGATTGTGGATGGGATTCCTCCTGCAGATCTGACTTTTTTTCTGCTCCCAAACTCATTTAAGTAGTTTAATTAGCAGTCGTGATCCTTTTTTGTTTGCTTGTTTGTTTTTTGGCTCCGTAAATGGAATCCCCCCACCCCCGTTTCCCTTCAGACGACTCATCGCGGTGAGTCAGCAGCAGCGCCGAGTCCAGAGACGTTCCTCTCACGTTGCACATCCAGTGAAGGCAGCCTGCTGATTCGGTCGTGTAACTAAAGCCTCGAAATGAAAGAACCGCACAAACACAAACATGAGACAAACATTATGAACATGAAGCTGCTGAAATACAATCCCTGGAGGCACTGCTAGAGAGGGAGTTTATGTCTGTTGCACACAGGAAGAGCCAGCTAATTATTCAAAAAAACGTTAATTACTGAGCAGCCTCATCAAAACATGAGTCACTAGGGATGAATCCTTGTAGCCGTTCTCAAACAATGACATTAAGATTTGTCATTAAATGAAAGGGAAGAAAGAAATTCCAGAAAAAGCTGGGAATTGCTCATGGCACCCCTGCTGTCTTTGGATCTCTGATGCCAACAGAGAAAGACAGGAAGGGAAAAAAATGCCCTTCAAATAAAGAAAAATAATACTTAAAAAAAAGCATAAACATGGAATTAAAAACTGAGATGTTGAAAGGGAAGTACAGGTTAATCTGGCAGCTCCTAAAAACTATGTTGCATGTCGTTATACGTGTTCTTGTTTGATATTGCCTTAGATTCAGGGTCCAGGCACGCTATATGACAGTTTGACTCCACATGCAGGGACGAAGAGTCTCCGTCGGCTGCCCCAAGCATACTGGAGGGTTGTGTACGTTTTTCTGTGGCCACTTGAATTATGAATCAATGTCTTGTTTTTACATTCACTGCGTGGCACCCCCTTCCTTCTGTTCCCTGCCAATTCGTCCTCCTCTTCTTCCTTAGACTTCGGGTGGAGGCGAGTCGGGCTGGGGGCTTCCATCTACCCTCACCACTGCAGAGAGGAAATAATGAGAAATACGTCACGAGAGAGAAATTTCTCACTTGTGCCATCGCGGTTTAATCCCAAAAGGCTGCCTCCTCTAAACAAACTCTTCCCTGAAGGGGGCCCTGTGGTGTTATGGATCCATCCGAACCACTTAAGCTGAAGCCATTAGCTAGCTGCGGATGGGAAACAAACGCTCCAGTTTCCCACAAACCTCTTAACCTGTCGTATATTGAGGGGAGCCAGGGAAACGCCTCAGGAATGCAGAGACGATTCTGAGCGGACCCCGAAGTGCACTGGGTGTTTTCTTTTCTTTATCAATGCATCTTTGTGTCAGGGAAGAGCAACGCAACCAATTTTATCTTTAACGTTTCGTCAAAAGCTTCCAAGAGAACCACCCGAGAGAAACTTTAACACAAATTTCATCAATATATCTGCACTGAGATAGGTAAACCGGACCTCTCAGCTTCCTGTCTGGTCTGACCAGTGATGGCCAAAGTCCAGAACTTTCTTCCTGCTTGTTTAAACAGGAACCATCAGCAGAGCCGAAGCTCTCAAACACTGGAAGCAAAGATATCTACTCAGTTTCCTGTGTTACAGACGTAAAGTTTTCAATAACTTCAATTAATTTTATACTTTATCAATTAATTTATAGTTATTTTTTGTAAAATAAATTCATATAAAATTAGATTAAAGCCTCACAATTTTACATGAATTTTGTAAAATGTATAAAAAAATTTTTTTACAAAAATGTACATTTTGTTAAATTAATTTTACATATATTTTTTTTACGTAATTCATGTAATATTTTGTGATTTTATGTAAATTAAAAAAATATGTAAAAGTTATTACATATATAAATTATTTTACAATTATANATAAATGTATAAAATAAATTTATGTAAAATCTATTTAAAATTTTAAACGTACATGTAAATTTTTTGTAAGAAGAGAAAGCCTTAAAAAATTCAAATTCCAAAGTTTTAAAGTCAGAACAATTATGGAAAGATAAATTTCAATTAAAGATGTTCATTTATGGAAAAAATTTGCCAGTGAGATGAAATAATCTGAATCTCAAGAAATTTGAAAATTGTGTGTTTTTAAAAAAAATACATCTGTGTATTTTTTAAAAACACACAAATGTTCTTCTTTCTCTGTCTTCTATGTAAAATTATCTAAACACAATTTCCACAGCTTTCACTTCACCATCGTGACACATTTTCCTTGATCCTTGATGTACACAGATGTGTGTATTCTTTATGTAAATGGGAGGCAGATTTAAGTTTATACTTTCTGCTCCTTTTTTATTCATGATTCCTTTGAGTTGTTACATGAGCTATTAAAATGTATTATTGAGTGAATGAAATAAAAAATGAAGTGAAATTGTTCTGTCAGATCTATGAAAAAATCATTTTCTCTCATGGGTTTTTCAGTTTTCTAATATGTAAAATTAATCTTAATCTTTCTTATTTAAAATAGCATATCAATATTTTTATGACTTCCAGACATTCACTCTGAATTTGGCCTTTGTTTGGCTTAAAATATATACTTTAAAATCTCAAATTAATTGTTTAATCACTTAATCCATTGTTTTACCTCCCTTTGCACAAAAAATAGTATTATGTGTATTAGACGTGCTTTTATTACTTTAGCAATAACATTAAATTAACATTTCTTCCTTGTTGCATTGCTGTATAAATACATAAATATTTTGTCATATTTCTGCTACTGACTCGTTTTTCTACGGGGAAAAAAATCGACACATTAAAACTATTATCTCAGCTGAAGAAAGACGAGTTTTGTAAATAATAAATCAGATGAAGCTGCCCTTGAGGCTTAGTTCAGGCTTTCTACCGTTTTCACATTAGATCAAGAAGCCTTGCACCTTTCTTCAGAGGTTTTCTGGGAAGAGCCTCTGGAGCAAACCGCAGCCATGCAGGAGGAATGATGAATCCCTCCTGACGTGGTAAAACCTCAGGCTCTGTCAGAATCAGCTGAAGACTTATTATAGTGGGAAAGATTTGTTCCCAGGAGAGCAACCAGAAGTTCCCATATTTTAAAATATTTTTAAAAATACTTTAAATACAGTGACTCGGAGTTGTTTATCGTGTCTGATTATAGCGACTTGCATTCCCAAAGGGAAAATCAACAAGCCTAAATGACGAAATCTGTTTTAAGAGGAGCAGATTTCCACTTCCTCTTCCACTGAATGTAGGTATTTTCAGTTTTTATGTTATGTTTTTTACAGCTAGAAACCAGTGATCAGGACTGAAAGTCTGGGTGTAGTGATGAACTCGTCTCTGAACATTTAGACACATAAAGGCGATTACAAAGTTGGTCTTCTATCACCAGAACATTTCCAGGATTAAAGGACTGATGTTCCAGCAACATCTAGAGAAACTCACCCTTGCATTTATCTTTAGTCTGATCCTAAAAGCTGTTTGATAACAGAGAGACTTGTTTCTCCAGTCATGAGTCACGCCTTGTGTATTCCTGAAACTGCATTGCTCATCTTGCAGTGAGAACACTTTATTTCACAGTAACTTTGAAATGTATAAAGTTACGTACATGTGATGGAGCTCCTGCTTGCAGATCAGATTCTGAAACTCAACCGTTCCTGTAAACTTGAGATAAATGTTCTTCTTTCTCTGTCTTCTATGTAAAATTATCTAAACACAATTTCCACAGCTTTCACTTCACCATCGTGACAAATTTTCCTTGATCCTTGAAAAAGTCGATTTGTATTTGCTTATATCATAGTCTGGAAGAAGTTAAATTTTCAGAAAATTAACACTGATGCTGCATTTACACCAAACACTTTTCGCACACCAGGTTTGCATTCCAAGTCTATGTGGAGGCGCGTCAAAATCGCTCTGGACGCTCGTTGGAATGAGCCGTTGTTTTCCGTTGCCGCTCTCTTTGTACAATGGTGGATGAAATTAAGAAAGTGGCACCAAAATATTGTGCAACGAAAGCTTCTGTAGTCATAACGGAGGCTCAGATGTCTTTGTTGAACATTTTGTGTTCAGTTTCTTTTGAACAAACAATGGAGACGGTGGATAACGTCACAACGCGCATTGGAGGCTTTGGCCTTTTTTTCCTCTACTGGTTATTTTGAACAATGGTAGATGAAATATTGAGTATCTAGATGTGTCCGTCGGGAACGTGTTTGAATTTACCCGGTAATTCAGAGGTGTTGGGAGTTTCACAAGCTAGCTGGGCGCTGGTGACGGTTGCAGTCAGCAGTGTTTTGGTCTCACCTGAGCCCAGCTTGACGATCTGCTGACTCGCAACGGTGCCTCCATCTCCTGGCAGGACACCCACTACAGAACGCTCCGTCACATAGCCGAGTCTCTCTGATTGGGTGACGCTCCGCAGATTTTCCAACTCCAGCATCGGACACAGTGAAATGTCAAATGCTCCAAATAGCGCATCACTACATGCACAAAACACGCTGCGTTTGGTGTGAACGCAGCGTAATCCTCACTCTATCGCTGCAAAAACACAAAATCCTAACAAGTACAGTTAGTCTAGTTTCTAGTGCAAATATCTTAGTACACTTGAAATAAGACAAAACTAACAGGAAACCTTTTTTTTTGTTTTAAGTTAATTTCTTAATATTGATGAAAAAGTAGTATTTCCATTTGTAGATTATTTCACTTGCAAGACATTTTTCCCATGTCATGAGTTAATTTTTCTCCCAGTGAAACCACCACTCCAATATTAAGGAATTATTTACTTAAAATTAACCTCAATTTCTTGCTAAAATTACTTAGGATTTACTCTAGAAACTAGACTAAAAATACTTGGTAAAATGTTTTGTTTTTGCACTGACCTTGCCGATATTGAAATCTTTTAAGCTATTTTTGTTTACTTTTTCGGGGGGTCAAATATAGGACAGAGACGCTCGGTAGAGCACTAGAGCAAGGCAGAGGCTCTTGTTTAAATTTTAAACTCCATCTATATGCATGATTGAGAGGGGCGAGGAAGTAAAGGGGGTGAGGGGCTGCAGAGATAGACGGTTCTTTGATGAGCTGACAGAAATGAGGCCACGCTCCCTTCGTGAAGCATCTCTCACCCTTCACCAGTGACTCATGCAGGGAATACCCCTTTCTGAAAGCTGTCAGTCACATCGAGGGGCATTTTCCTCGCTCTACTTCCTTTCATAAAAGCGTACTTGACGTATGATGAATGAAACTGCTCCCGTTTCTCTTACCCACCAGCAAAACATGTTTTGTTTTGTTTTTGTTTTTTTCCCGGAAGCAGGAAACCCCCTGCGATTATAATGGATGTATAGTGTGAATTCTGTTGGTTGAGGAGGAATCCACAGCCTCTTTTATGTGACCTTTTTTTAAACCGCCTTCACACAGACAAGTGGTGCTAAATGCCAATTAGCACCTGTTAAACAGCGATGCTACATCCGACTTGGAAACCCAAAAAGACTGGGCCTGGATCCCATCTCGTAACACCTGCTAATGAGCCAACAAGTTAACGAGGGGACAGGGTTAACCAGCCAGACATTGAGTCAGTGAACCAGAGCCAAGCTGATTCTCCAATATAAAGCCTTTTATTGTTTTGTTTTGTTCTTCCTGATTGGAAGAAAGGAAGGTTTTTAGAACAAAAACTCAATAAAAATTATTCTGTTTGAGAATCTTGATAAATGGCTCTTATAGCAATTACAAAAATATTGTGATTTCTCAGTGCGGCAGCCTGAAGAACCTAAAACAAAACACTTTAATGAGGGTTTACTAAACCCAATCTGTCTTTAATCCACCACAATAAGGGAAACGCATGTTATAGCAACAGCTGTAATTAGAAAAACTAACATTTAGATTTGTTTGCTCCACTTCTGACTGGCATTGCGCTCTTTACACACATGGACAACATTGTTAATGGAAGAAAAACCCACAATGGTCACAGAAATGACTTGAACCTGACAAAGATGATAATAAATACAAATTCTGTGAAAATGAGCAAATGAAAGTCAGACATTGCTTTTCAAACATGCTTCACCAGAATTATTTTAAAAAATAAACTCATGAAACAAGTTATTTATGTGACCATTGTGGGTTTTTCCTTCATTAACTGAGGGGTATAAAGAATTGCGTCCACCTCTTTATATTAGTAAGCCACGCATTGCCTCACTTTTGTTCATATAATCAGTGTATTTTTTTTTTTTTTTGCTAGTGAGAATTTAACTGCTAGGACATGAGAGGCCTGGCACCTGAACTCCAGATATCATCTCTTCACAACATATTGTGTCGTCTCTAACTTTAACTACATATTTACTGGCTGTAATAATTCTTTAAATACTCAGATGGCTTTGAAATTATTAAAAAATAATGCTACCATAACTTATAATCTGCAAAAGTAAACTTTTTTTTGTGCCTAATGAATCTTACCCACTTAGAAAAACAAAAGTGTCACCTCCTGGCCAGTCTGTGTAGCCTTCTGTTCCAGCTATGAACTGTCTTGGTTTTTTTGCTTCACTTAAATCTAAAAACTCAGTATATCCTTTATTGTTGCTAATAAAATTTACCACTAGAAAAATTCCTACTTCAAAGGCCTTTTTAGTCAAGAAACAAACGTTTTCTGTTCACAGCCATAAAGCGTGACGGGCTTCACTCTTTGTGTGTCACGGCAGAAGTAAATGTATCATCCATGGAAACATGGCATTTATTTGATTTTGTGGCCATGACTCAAAAAACTGTTTTAAAAGTTAATGTTTCTTTTTACATCTAAGGGGAGTCAGTATTTTTTTTTTATGTTTCCAGGATCTGCTTTAATGTGAAGCAAAGTATTTGACGTAAAATAAAAATGAAGACCAGAAAAACACAAAGATCAGTGATCAAAACAATTACAATTTAACAAAATCAGCTAGTTTAAACCTGAGCAACCACATATGGTGCATCTTCCAAATAATACATGAAAACCCCCACAGACAAGTGAAAATAAACCTATTTCTTTATTTTACCGTAATTCAGAGCTGAATTGCGGTCAAATATGAGCTCAATCAACTCCAGATATTCAAAGTGTTAATTCAAGACACTGGATTGAATCTTACAGGAGCAAAACAACCCTAATGAGATGCCAGTAAATTGTGCAGTGCTGCATTTATTTTGCACGAAACAACATCGGGTGTGGTCTGCAAATGGATTCTGATCAGTGAAGGAGCTTTCACGTGCATGTGTTCAGCTCTGTGATGCACAAATGAGAGAAAGCTAACAAACTACCGTACTGTAAAGTTCATCTGTGTTTATCCCTCTTAATGCACTCCACCAATAGAAGCAAATTGAGTGCATCGTAAATTGCTTTATAATAGATCAGCAAAGTGCATAATGTTGGTTCCATGCCAGAGTTCATTTACTGAGTTCATCTTACAAAAACCTTTTTCGATTTTGTCTGGCTTGATGGCGAATCAGACCTTAAAATACTTCCTAACATCCCAGGAGGAAAATATAAACCAGAGAAGACAGATATAGATCAGACGTTGGTACATTACCTCTGACATGTACAGATCCAAACTGAAAGGGTTTCAGATGCGTGTCAAACCCTTTTCTACGTCCTTCGCCCTTATTTTACTGAACCTCTGCCTCAGATTCTCACGTTTCCAGATGTTTTCATGCAGAATCCCCAAACAGCCTTCGGAAGCTAAATCAGGTGTAAATTCAGTTCTTACACCTGATTGACCTTAATGACCGTAATCCAACCACATGACATCATTCTGGGATTAAAGTCACAATTTTGAGTTTAATTTCAGAATTCAGGCTTTATTCTCATAATTCTCACTTTCATCAGAGTATTATGACCCTTTTACTCAGAATTCTGACTTTTGATCTCACATCAAAGTCAGAATTTTGACTTTAATCTCAGAATCCTAATTTATCCTCAAAATTCTGACTTTGAATCAGAGAATTTTACTGTTTTTTCTGTAATTTTAACATTAAACTCAAAATTTATGCCTTAATCTCAGAATCCTGACTTTTTTCTCAGAAGATCAAAGTCAGAATTCTGAGATTAAAATAACAATTTTGACTTTAATCTCAGAATTCTTTTCAGAATTTAGATTTTATCCTCAGAATTTCGACTTTAAATCTGAGAATTATGACTTTTTTCCTCAAAATTCTGAGAATAAACTCAAAAATTTGGCCTTAATCTCACAATTCTGGATTTTTTTCTCAGAAGTTTGACTTTAATCTCAGAATTCAGATTTTTAATTTGATAATTATGGCTTTTTTCCCCCCCATGAATTCTGACATTAAGATTAAAATCTTGGCCTTAATCTCAGAATCCTGACTTTTGCTCTCAGAAGATTAAAGTCAGAGTTAGTGGGGGTTTTTTATTTCTGTGCTGTAGTGAGCCCAGGGTTCTATGATGAAATGTCAGATATAACAAAGTGAAGTGGAGCCTCCAGATCATTATTTCTATGTAATACAGCCATAAAACCTTCAGCTTGCTGCATCAAGCCAAAGAGAAACCACTTTTCCAACCTTAGTAATAGTACACCCAAAACATAAGAAGGCACATTTTCAGGGTGTATTAGTTGGCTTTCATCTAAGTTTCTGAAAATGCGTTCTCCTTAATGGCAGTGTTTTGGTGCACACCTGAAAGCTCACCTATTTGCTCCTGTGTGTGTGAGCGTGACGGCTGAGGCTGGGCTTCAGCCTGTGCGTGCTGCTGCTGCTGGTCCTGCAGACTCTGAGTGTCGACTGAGATGCCGCTGTCGCTGTGCAGCTTCTCTCCCTCCGGTGTTACCATCTGGTTGTTTGTAGCCGCACGGTTATTAGCTGGTTGCTTGTTTTGCTTGCAGCTATTCCACCTGTGAATGAGTAAAACAGAAAACCACACTTAATTCTTGATGAAATTTGCTTGAGGTCTTTTTCATTTGCATAGATTAGTAATGTTTGGTTTTTTTTAACCAGCCTTTACAAACTTTATTCTTGCTATATTTTTGTATAACTGAGCAATTTGCATGATTTTAAAGTAGCTGTACCTCCAGTATCATGGCATCTATAGGAAGATTGCAAACTTCAGTGTTGGTCTACACTGTAAAAACAAAATCTTACTAAGTATTTTTGGTCTAGTTTCAAAAAAGGCGACTCAAAGACCGACTGAGAGCAGAGCAGGAGTTTAAATTAGCTACTCAACCACCGCTGTGTTCATGAGAATCTTATTAATAATCGAGGAATAAATATCAAGCCTGGAAACGTGATATCGCAACGGACTGAATGTTGTGTTTTTAACATAATCTCTGCTTGGCTTGCGGGCGCAGGCGGTTGCCACGGCAACAGGTGTGCTTAAACTACAAAGAGACAGAAAGTAAAAAGGTAGGAGTGGTTTTGATTTGATCGTCTGTTCGGGTTGTTTTACCTTTGTTTACCTTTGCTGTGGCTCATCACACCTGCTGTAGTTTCTGAACGTTCAATAAACGACAAAACTTGGACTAATTACCTCGTTCTTTGTGAGTATACGTCACAACAAACATCAAATAGGACAAATATATTTCATTAAGTTTTAACTAATTCTACAGCGATAATTATGTGAAATTAAATTAACTATATCCCGACTTCTGAAGATTTGCCTTTACTGGGCTCTTTGGTTAGTTTCTCATACTGAGGTCATCAAACCAAAGTTCAGATCTACCATGACTGACTGACACCTGCTGGTTTGCAACCAGCTTCTGACTGAGAAACCAGTAACCTGCTCCCAGTGTCAGAATCTCACTGAGGAAGAAACTGCATCAGGTTTTCTGTCACTTTATTATTTCTGCTACAACTGATGTATATTCGCATATAAAATAAGTCAATAGAGTTTAATTTGTAATTTTTATGTCTTTGTGTCATGAGGTAGATCTCAGGCGGCTGGTGAGAGAAAAAGTAGATCTTGCTCTCAAACAGTTTGGGCTCCCCTGATATAGAGGCTTGTTTTAAGTAAACAATTCCTTAATATTGATGAAAACGTTCTAGTTCCATTGGCAGATTATTTCACTTGTAACAAAACATTTTCCCATATTGTAATTTAATTTATCTGCCAATAAAACAAGTACAATTTCATCAATATTGAAGAATTATTTTATTAAAATAAGCCTTTACATCTTCCTGAACAGTTAAAGTCTACCAAGATATTTGCATTAGAATCTAGACCAAAATTACTTGGTAGGATTTTGTGTTTTTGCAGTGTGGTACTCCTTTGGCCTCAATGCTGACACAATATTACAGCTATTAAGGCCTAATTCTGCATTTTCTTTTAATTAAGAGATTAAAAACGCTGCTTTGAATACCAATTTTGGCAAAATGGGGGAAAAATGACAGCCATAATTTGTTTGCCAGGAAATAATTGGATATAACAACACAGAGCCTAATTTCCACAAACACAAACATGTTTTCAAGGAGCAACATCTCCATTTGATTGCACCCACTTCACAATCAAATAAACACGTTTTCCATTGCTTATGCTGCAGCACACAGGGCAGTTTTGCTTATATATTTGTCACTGAGATAATAGTTTTAGAAGATTGACTCAGACATCACTCTTCAGCTCCTTTGGGATGTGTTCAAGGCTCTCTGATGTGTTTTTTTTATCTGCATAATATTCAGTGGAAAGGTCCTGTAAAACGTGTAATAATCATCCAATTCATCAACCAACTCAACTGACAACAAAGTAATCTTTACATGTTTATCTAAGCGTTAGCTAAATCTACAGTCATATAATGTGTGAATAAATGTAATCAGTTCTCTGAAGTTGCGTGAGATAACGATTTAAAAATTCAGGACGTTTTGAATGAAACAGAGCAGTTAACACCTCTTATAAATGTCCGCCTGTTGTCAAACTCTCAGCGTTTTATCATTTGTTTATGCATGACGAAGGGTAAATGTGGAGCAGATGTGTGTGGCACTCAAATTTCCCTTGGTTGGCATGTTTTAGACAATCAATGCATCTAATCAGCTTGTTTACTTGCTTCTAATGTGTGTCTGCCTGAATTTGTATCTGTCAGTAGGATGGATTGGAGCTGCAGCCTCATGTCCTCAGCAGTCTGTGATCGCTGTAATGCATAAAGATTTGTTTTTCTTCCTTGAAGGAAACCATAATCATGGCTCGTTTAAAGAAATTCATCAGTTGGATTGAATATTTCTTCACTTCAGTGTAAATGTTTTTTTTGTCGCTTTGGACCTAAAGAGGAACGATCTAGAATCAACACAAAGGTTCAGTTATTACAGCTAAACACCAGCGATGAGGCCTGAGTCGTGATGGACTCTGACCTCAACCTTCAGAGCCACATAAAGACAGTTACAAAGTCGGTCTTCTATCACCTGAGCACACTTAGTGTTTAGTCTAGAGTCAAGAGGGCCACATAAAAAGCTACGGTGGGCTGGATTTGTTCCCACGGGCCTCGAGTTTGACACGTGACCTAGAGAAACTCATCCATGCCACTCAGCAAATCAGTCCAGAATGCTGCTGCTGCTGTTCTGACTACAACCAGGAAGACATCAACCAGATCTAAAGTCCTTCCACTGGCTGCCTCAGAGAACAGATTTAAAATACAGTTTATAAATGACTGAACGGCTTACCACCTGAGGTACCAAATCCAAATTGGTTTTTCATTCAGAAAAGCTTTTGACTGACCTCTTAAACACGAAGTACGCCACCAGGCCGACCACACCAGCAGCCAGGATTGAGCAGTAAATCGGGATTAGGTTTTCGTTGAAGCCCGGGCCGAGAAAGTGAGGAGCGCCGCCGCTTAACGTGGTCGTCTCTCCGCTCGGGAACGGGCTGATCGAGCCATCTGGGTCGGGGTAATCGGGAAAATTCGATGCTTCACTGTTTGTGATTGGAAAGTCTGTAGGCATGTTTGGGTCTGTATGGAGGAAAACAGAGGAGAAAGGGTTAATTTCAAGGCCTTGGGAACCTCGTTAAGGTGAAAAGTTCCACAAACCAGTTGAAGTCCTAGAATATTTAAAAAACAGTCTTTCAGCAGAAACATATGGCCAAGCAGAAATAATTCACCAAACCAAAAAGACATTGGTCTGCAAACAGAAAAGTCAAAGATCCAACTCTGTTAGACACCAACAGCGAAAACACCAATAATTGTGCTTCCATTGATGTAGTTAAAACAATTATTCCTTAATGGAGGATTTTCCCCTCCACTAAACAAACTAACTTTAATTGAACTCTGGATCTTCCTACATTTTTCAGTTGTATTACTGAGATAAAAAATTGATTTATTGTAAGACCCTTCTTATTTTTATCTAAATGTCAACGAACATATGTCACACGTGCATTTGTTGTAAAATTTCTACATTTTGTTCCCCAGACTGGAAAGCCCAAAACACTTTAAAGCTGCAGTAAGTAACTTTTATTAAAACATTTAGTTTTTTTCACATTTTTGTTGAAACTGTCACAATGTCATGACAGTATGCTGAGAAACAGATAATCTGTGAAAAAAAATTTAGTTCCTCTGCCTTCTCGCAGTGTTAACTAGAAGCAACCAATCAGAGCCAGGAGGCGGGTTTCAGCGAAGCCAATCATGGTTGTGTACGCGCTGCCTGCCACACATACTAAGGCTAGTTATAACAGCAAACGATGACAGCAGATAACTGTAAGTTAATACATTGAACTGTCACGTACACAAGGATGATTGACAGCGCTAAGACCTAATTGGTTGGTTTTGGTGCATTTCTTCAAACAGCAACAGATTATCTGTCTCATAACATACTGTCACAACATGGTGACAGTTTTAAAAAACATGTAGAAAACATATTTTTGTAAAAGTTAAATGTTCATTGGATGTTTCTCGTGAAGCAATTGAACCTCCAGAATAAAATATGTATATTTATTTTCATTCAACAGTTTGTAAGAGACAGAGATCTTGTTTTGATGACACAGAGCTTGTAGACTTGGTGGTGATTAGTGTGCAACCAGATGTCTGATGCAGCAGCTGCTTCTGATAGACAGATGGGATCTGGAGAAGTTGCTGTGAGCAGGAAGAAGGAATGTTTCTCAGTACCGACAAGAAGGAGGGGGTGGCAAATTTATGACATCCACTGGCCCAGACCAGACCTGGCATGGGCCGCGCACACCGGGTTTCTTCTCATCGCATGCGCATATCTGTGCGTTGCATGGCCTTAAGGCCATATGGATCCTTGGAAAACTGAGTGCGGAGGTCATCTTTCTGGTGGAAGCCTGTGCTAAGGCCAGAGATATCGGCAGATCGCTGCAACTGAAGGTATCTGGTTTCTGTCATCACAAAGCCTGCAGAGACGTCAAGCTTCCTAGATTGTCCTGTTTCCTCTTTAATGACTCTGTAATTTCCCATCTTCGTGTTGCAAGCCGCCCACACCAGCAGTCCCAATCAGTTTAACGTCATAGTGCTTACCTTTTTCTGAAACACCATGCTGATCCAGTGAGATGGTCCAAAAGTTCACTTGATTATCTGTCCCCTCGGGGAATAGAGAAGCAGACTGAGGGAAAGACCAAAACGTCTTTGAGCTCAGCCGACAGTTGGGGAAGGAGAATGTGGAGCCTGGTTCGGATCGGAGCCTTGAACTCCCAGCAGAACCTCTGCTGGGCTGCTCCTCGTTAGCTTTGTTCTGGCCCTTCACGGGATTAACCCTGTGGCGACCCCCAGGGCTTCGGGCCGCAATGCTTCTGGCTTTGTTGAGCATTATTAGAACAATTAAAAGTGTCTATTATCAACTTTTAATAACCGGTTTATATCATGCAATAATGTCATTAAAGCTGCAGTGTGTAACTTTTATAAAAAATGGTTTTACATATTTGTTAAAGTTATCATGTCGTGACAATAAAAAATAAAAAAAAACAAGCTCCTCTGCCTTCTCCCAGCACAGCACTGCATCTTTTTTGTTATTTTGACCATTTCTCCCTTCTGCAAATAAACTAAATTTTTGCTTGGAATTTCAGAAACATGTTGTCAGTAGTTCATAGAATAAAAGAACGATGTTAATTTTACTCAAACAAATACCTATAAAAAGTAAAATCAGAGAAACTGATAATTTTTTCCAGACTTGTATACCTAATATACCTAATTTTCTCTGCACTCATTTATAGATTATTTTGAGGTTAACATATTTGCATGTGCATGCTCTGTTATTTATTCATATTCACTTATATTGAATTACATCTCTCTTAGGTATATGTAAACTTTATCTCTTATGGTTATGTTTGTATTATTATTTCACACCTTAGATGGAGTAGCTTGTCAACAAACAAATCAATTTCCACAATACCTATTTCCACTTCAAGTATATTCTAGTCTATTCTATTGTGAAACAACCAATCGGAGCCAGGAGGAGGGTCTTAGCGCTGTCAATCACTCTCATGCTCATCCACTCCCCTTTGCTCTCTGGTACACTACAGCTGGTTCACCACAACATGCCACAAACTAGCTAAGGCTAATTAGCATGGAAGCCAATGATAGTGGATAGACAGTTTTCCTGTAACTGCAAGTTGTTTCTGCACCAGTAAAACATTTAGCAGCACAACAGTAATTGGCAGCGCTAAGACCCTCCTCTTGCCTCTGATTGGTGGTTTTTGAGCGGGAGCAGTGCAAATGGGGAAAAAAGGTGTAAAAGTTACATACTGCAGCTTTAATATAATTTTGCTGTTATAGTTAATTTCCAGCTGAATGAAGCCTGAGGTCTATCGGTGCAGTGTGTGTCCTGGTTTTTAATCACCACCACATTTAATAAAATCTGGAACATCTCGTCTTGCGAATGTTTATTGTCCTTTGCAGAAATAGCTCAAAGAAATCACAGGAAAGCCTGAAGCTTATCCAGAATAAGTCACAGTGTTCTCCAGAGGATTAGCTGTATGGATCACATTTCTCCAGTTTGACTTTCTCCTTATCAGCTCTGATGAATTCTGGGTACAATTTTAGATTTTTATTGACATTTCAGACTGTGGGTTGTAACTGCTCCTCAGTGATCAGCACAGTGTTGCAGAAGCCATGAAGCATGTAACACTACAGCCTCCTGACAATATGACCTATGACCTCCAACCAGAGGCAGTAATGTCCTCTGTACTGGAGAAACTCTGTCCTTGACTGAGAGCTTCTGAATTGCCTAAAGCTGCTTCTTGTTTCAGCCCAAAGACTAACAGTAAATTTTAATCCTCGCTTAAAAATACAGAAAACATTTGAAAAGGGTAAAGTAAAAATGCATTAATGAATAAAAACAGACAGAATTTAAGAAAAAAGTAATGCCCTAATTTGTCCAAAATTGGAATTTACCATAGAAACTTGAGCAAAATGATTTGTAGCAACTCTATGCTGATGATACACAAATTTACACCATCAATCAATAAATCCATTTTTGTTACTTTTGTGAAATCTTTCCACTTTTTAATTCATGCAAGATCAGAGGAGAAGCTTGAATTTAGACATTTTGATGAAAATGATTTGTTAATTTCAAAGTTTGATTTCACACGACTGTATAGTTCAAATAAACATCATATTTGGATAGAATTAGAAAATGCTTTCCTTGATTTAAAACTTTATAAATTCAATGCTACCATATTTAGTTGCAGTTCTTACTTGATATGGAATGCTATGAAAGCAAATTATATAGTTTTATTATTTGTATAGCTATCAGTTAGCTGTTTATATTCACTTTTCTTTGTTTAAAAATATGTGCCAAGTCCTAATTATAGTTAAATTAGAGCTTGTTTGATTTTAAAGGTGGAACATATTAATTGTTTTAACAGTGTGGATCAATAGTTGATCTTCATCAGTTTATTTTAGCATCATTACTTGGGTAATTGCTAATAATCAATGCTGAGGTAGTTTGGGTTTATTTGTTTTAGATGCGTTTCCACTCTTATTCACTGGTAACAACTGAAATCTTTCACTGACTAATTGAACAGAAATGCATTTTGAGAAACGATATCCTGTTTTCTTTTTTTTTTCCCTGAATAAACAGTTTTTACTGATGTTGACCCGAAATAAGTAGGAATAAACCAAATACTTTACACATTCCTCTACTAGTAGTGTGAGGTAACAGCAGCAGAAATTAAAGTCCCATCATCTTTGAATATTGACTTAGTGCACCATCTCATGAAAAAAACAATCCACTTAAAGATTAACGTTATATAATTGATTACTTTGAAGACCAGCATGGCGCATAAGAATATTAGTGAACCATTACAGATACTGGCTGCACTTATTCTCTGTTTTTACTGACGTGACAGACTGTAAAGCTCCTCCACATTGATTCGCTGCATAATTTACAAACGGTTCTGCATTAAATAGTCCAATGGGATCCTAATGGGCAGCTTACGTAGACATAAAGTTTCTGTTTGTAATTAAGTGTGCATATCGAGAAGTCTGTCAGTGCAGCGGTGATGGGACGACCTGCACAAGGTGGTTTGGTTTCCTGAACGGTGGAAAACGTCTCTCAGAAGGCAGAAAGTCAGCACATGTGCATGCCATACTTAGAAACATGCAGAATGCAGAGAGCTATTTACAGCAACAGTATTGATTTGAATCCGTCTGAAAGGAGGGATTGTTTAGAGAAGTCGAAACATGGGCGTCTGTATTACATGCATTTCTTGACCTTTCCTCGGATGTAGTCAGGTTTCCTCAGCTCTGCCATACATCATCCAGCTAATGCCGCGCTGGGTAATGCTATTAGCAATGCAACATGAGCTTGCAAATAGAATAAATTGTGAATGGATGGTGTGAAAAAAAGATGTGAAGGTGTGCGGATAGAATAACTTTATGCAGAGTTTGAGAGAGAAGTTCCTGTCTCTGCTTCTCTCTGAAAAATACTCTACGAGAATCCCTTCCACAGATATCCTGTGTAAAAGATTTGATGCTCATACTTATGTTTTATCCCACTTATCTGTCACTCTGCTTAGCAGCGTTTAATTTTATTTTAAATATTTCAAAGGAAAAGTTCACAGGCTAAATTAGCGTAGCATGCTTTTGTTGCTAGTGATGAACAAAGCTGATCTTCTGCTTCTCCATCATATTGGTGGTTTGGTTAGAGTGGAATAGTTTTTAAATTATGTCTGAATTAAATTATTAATGAGCCGTTTGTCGGCCCATCGCTTCCCAGACATGCTACCATTAAGTTAAATCTATATAGATGAGCAATAAAACAGGAAAACCTCGAACCTACGACGTTTGTGTCGACTGTAAAACATTGTATTAATTTTCTTTTTATTGTTTATTAGTTGCATTTAAAGCTGCAGAATGCAAGATTTTAAAAAATATATATTTTCCATATTTATTAAAACTCTCACCATATTGTGACCGTATGGAAGAAACGATGTGTGAGAATAAATCGAGCTCCTCCACATCCTACCTTTACTTTCTGCTAAAATGCAACAATCCCAGTCAAAAACAACTAATCAGAGCCAGGAGTAGTATCTTAGCGCTGTCAATCACTATGGTGTACGTGTTGGTAAATGTGTTAGGAAAAACAAATTATTGTTAAAGGAAAACTATCAGCCATCATTAATGGCTATGCTAACTGGGATTAGCATTTGTGGCAGTCTGTGTTGTGGTGAACCAGGTGTGAGCAGGTGAGCACAAGAGTGATTGACAGCACTAAGACCCTCCTCCTGGCTTTGATTTGTTGTTTCTGACTTGCTGGTGTATTTCTGCAGTTATTACTGGGAGCGCTGGGAGAAGGCAGAGGATTTTTTTCAGTTTATCTGTCTTACTGTGACGGCATCGTAATAATCCATCCATCCATTTTCTTTACACCCTTGTCCCTTAGTGGGGTCAGGAGGGTTGCTGGTGCCTATCTCCAGCTAACGTACATCATAATAATAATTAAAATAATTTATGGAAAAAGTTACATATTTTAGCTTTAACCCAAAAATTGAAGCATTGCCTGCATAAAGAAAACTGTAGAGATTACTGGACCTCAGGACTAAATTGTATCATTTTGACCAGAACCACTGGTCTTCTCACAGCATGTGTCACATAATATTGAAGGTGGGAGCGCTGCGTCTTCATAGCTGCTCTCTGATTTTATATTTCTCCAATCTGCAGATTGGAACCCGGCTGGCTGCAGACCGGAGCGCAGCCCCGAGGCCCAACAGGGGGCTGAAAGGTGCAGCTGAACCTTTAACAATCCCAGTTTGGCTTCGGCGGGTTTAAAACGCTCATGAAACAGAATAAAACTAGCCTGGGATTTTTATGAGTGGGGCTGCGTCGGGGATGTGTTTATTACCGGGGTGTGGACACAAGAGCGAGGAGGAAAATGATTTAATTTTTACGAGCCACTGAGGTCTTTATTGTGAATTTAACCCCAGGGTCTTTCGCAGAGGTTGATGTCTCGGCTTCTGCCAGTTCAGGGTGGAGATGAGCAACTATCAGGCTCTGCAAACGTACAAAGACCTCTTTATCAGCCGCCAAACACTCTCCTTCTGTCTCAGCTGAGCCTCTATCACAACTGCCTGGCGTGCATGCATCACACACACACACACACATATACACTCATGCTACGAATTATTCAAGTGAGCGCTCTGTCTTCTGTTTGGGAGCGTTAATAGAAAGAGTGGAGGGGAGGGCAGACAGAGAGGCAGAGTGTTGGAAGAGAGCGGGGCGGGGGTGCAGACGAACAGAGAAGCTGCTGTAAAGTGCTCTGATTAGAAGGAGTAATTATACTGCAGCGGCGAAGACACTGAATGCACACTGGACAGCTTCCATCACTCCACTCGCCTGTCCACTCGAGGGCCACTGTGGGAAGAGACGGGAGGTGATGGACTCTCTAATAAAGAGAGAAGTCTGGCGTTATCTGTGTGTTCAATCTTCCCTTCTCCTCAGGACAAACACTCCAGCACAGGCTGAAACTTTCCAAACTGAACAGCACCAAGATGTTCCGCTGAACGGCGCGAGGCGAATGTCGGTCCGCAGATCAAAAAAAGGTCCACATGTGTGCAACACCCGGGGTTTAATGAAAAACGCAGCAGTGGAATTACACTTGGCAGGAGGAAGAGAAGAGCGCGCGTGTTCTTTGAATTGTTTTTCAGTTATTAGCTGGGAAAAAAACTAAGAAGAATTTTTGATTTAATGTTATGGTAAAATTTCTGGAAAAACACAAAATCTTACCAAGTATTTTGGTCTAGTTTTAGTGCAAATATCTCAGCAGACTTGAAATAAGACAAAACTAACTTTTCAGTAAGATATAGGAGATCATTTAAAGTCAATAACCCCTTAATATTGATTAAAAACTTACTAGCTCCATTGGCTGAATGTTTTCACTTATAGCAAGACATTTTTCACATGCTGTAAGTTTGTCGGAACAAGTACTTTATTAATCAATATTAAGGAAAAGTTAGGTAAATTTATTTATATAGCACATTTTCAGCAACAAGGCAATACTAAGTGCTTTAAATGAATTAAAGGGAAACTCAAACAAAATAAGTAAATAAGGGATTATTTACTTAAATCAAGCTCCTATATCTTACTGAAAAGTTACTTTTAAGTTAGTACACTTGAAATTAGACAAAATTAAAGAAAGGAGACAGAAATACTGGCTAAGATTTTGTGTTTTTGCAGTGAAAACAAAACGGCATGATCAAAAATGTTATTTTAGTATTTTCTCCACTTTTAGTTCCACGAAGCAAATTAAAAAATATGATTAAATGCATTTACTGTGTGCTGCTTAGTGGTGTAATTTTTTTTTTTTGTCCTGGGAAAGCTTATTTCAGATAAGATTTGTGTTTGATAAATGCTGTGCCATGCAGTCACCATCCTGCAAAACTATTTATTACCTAAAAATTAAGTAATAAATCTTTTTTTAATCATAGTCTTTATCGTTATCACAATAGCACCACAAAATATCGCGATAAAATTCTAAGTCCACATCTCTATCAGCTCTATTGATTCCGAACACTCTTGTACAAGAGAGAGAGAGAGAGAGAGTGTGTGTGTGTGTGTGTGTGTGTGTGTGTGTGTGTTTGTGCGCGCTCAGAGGTCACTCAGCGAAACCTGAGCGTGAGCAGAAGAAATCCCAGGACTCATATCGACCCCGTTCACCGTAGAACACCAGCACAGCACAGATGCTGCAGCTCTCCATCTGTTTTCATCCCGGCCTCTTTCTCTTTCTCCGTCTCTGTCGCTGCTTTGTGTAACTGACACTCGCTGACAGCTGGATGTGAAGCGGGGACTTTTTTTGGGATTCGCATCTTCACCACAGCGTGTGCAAAGTTCAAGAAAGACTCCGGGACGAAATTAAAAGTACTTCTCGTGTGTTTTAAATGAATTCAGAAACAGGAAGTGAGTCCCAGATGGGCAGCTTATTTTTATGTTCGCTGCAGGAAAAAAATCTTTATCAAGGACCACCATGAAGGTTTGGTAACACCATCGCAGCATGTGTGTCTGCAGACATTATCCCACAGGAACAAACTCGCTGTTTAACAGGACTTTCCTTTCATAAGGTCACTTATGATGCCATCTCTAGCATCTACCATTATGGCTGCTATCGTGCCATCAGGCGGGTCAAAGTTGAGCAGCCTGGGTGGGCGATAAATGGGCAGCAAAAGGCTGCATTGTAGCTAATGTACATCGATATTTTGTAAGCCGGGTTTGGCTGTATCTATGGAATCTAGTGGCATGCAACGTAAAATGCAGCGGAGAGAGAATTGGAGTTTGCATAAAGGTAAATATTGGTGCAGACTGGACGGAAATTTATTTGCTCTTCCTCCACAACATCAACACGTCTAGATCTTATCATTCTATGCTCCGTTTCTACGCATTCAGTGTCATTACAGTCAATTAAAGGGGGAATTTAAACCATTTATGTGCCCTGCAAAACCACAAAGTATTTTTGTCTCGTTTCTAATGCAGTGATCTTAGTAAACTTGAAATAAGACACTAACAAATAAAGTTTCAGCAAGAAACAGGAGCTTAATTCCTTAATATTGATGGAAGAAAACACATTTTTCCAACGTTTTAAGTAGGGCTGTAGTGATACAGTAATCTTACGATATGATACGATACATGATATTCTGTCCACGATACGATATATATTGCAATATTCGTCAAACGATACAATTCAATACACTTTTGCGATTTTCTGAAAGATTTTAGAGGGACAGAGTGATTTTGGTGATATAGAGTTGGATTGAATTAATTTAACTGAAAACTGATTAAAACACCAACCTGGCTCTGGTTGGACATGGACACAGACAAAGTCGACAGCTGGACAAAAAGAATCAAAGAAGTGGTGAGAAAACATGTTTCTTTTAATTGAAACAGTACAAACTGTGGCTTACATGCATTTGTAAAGTAAATAAAGTGCACCAAGTACCTGCTCTGAATAGGTTGATACCTTTTTAACCTTGACACTTAACATCTGAAGGAATCACTCTAAGCCTGATGACCTAATCACTCTCCCGGCGAAGCAAGCAGTGAGTCAGCAAGATGACAGTTGGATGTTACGATACTTGCGGATGAATATCGATTTTTTTCTAGGAAAGAAAATATCGATATATATCGCGATATCGATATTATCCTACAGCCCTAGTTTTAAGTGAAATAATCTGAACTTTTGCTTTTTTTTTTATCAATATTTAAGCTCCTATATCTTGCTGAAAAGTTGCTTGTAAGTTAGTTTGGTCTTATTTCAAGTGAACTGAGATATTTGGACTAGAAACCAGATGAAAACTGCTCGGTAACATTTAGTGTTTTTGCAGCTTGGCCCTTTGCACGTTAACAATGAAGTGTTAAAAGATGTTCTAGCTTTCTAACCTTCTCAGAGCTGAAAGCAAGCATATGAAGCGTACAGTCTATGAAACTTTCAGCAAGAGGGAGTTATCTTTTTTTCCAGTTTTTTTCTTCCAAGAAGTCAGCACTGCCACCCAAGGCAACGCTGAGGTCAGTTCCCAACCTCGCCTGACCCGTGTGAATTTACAGCTTCCTGGGTTTTCAAGCCACCTTTACTGCTGGACAAAAAGCTTGGCAGTGTTTTTGTGGGCGTGCAGGTTATTGATCGTCTCTCTGTTGACACTGCTGCAGTCTTTGACCTTTTAATGCTAAAACTTTCAACTTCCAGCTGACCAAGCCCGACCTTTCGCCACGCGTGTTCACGCAGACGCATGTGCAGGTCGCCCCTGCTGGTTTTGTTCAAGTGTGATTGAGAATTATATGAGGCTTCCAACGCCGATCTGAAATAACTTACGGCACTTTGTGGGCTGGAATCGTCTCGTGTGTTTGGGTGAAGGTGCAGTCATGCCTAATATGTGTTAAAGACTAACCGCCTGCTCAGGTCAGACCAAATAATCAACAGTTGGACTAGAGAAGATTTCTTTAACTGAAAGGAGAAAAAGACCTGAATGCATCCCCAGGAAACTAACTTAAGTAAAGAGTGCAAACGGTTCTGCCTGTGTTGTGGGTTGTGTCATTATTTGGGATTTTATTTAGTCTTTTAGACCGAATCAGAAGCATTCTCAGAGCTTGATTCATTCTCAGTGAGAGGCTGAGCCAAAACCACACAGCAGCATCTGGAAGCACATCGCTGATGGCAAAAACAATAAACTGAATCCAGGTCAAAAAGTCACTTCAAAACGCTGATTCTGACACAAATATTATCCTTTCATTCCCTGTCGTTCCAAGCAGCAGATGGGTTTCCATTTGTCTTAAAATTGCACAAATAGGGATTATGAAAATAAAATTGCTAAACAGAAACACAAACATTTTTTGATGAGGTGTTGGGTTTGTTTTGGCTGTATTGAAATTTGTGTATTTCGCAAAACTGTAACAAACACTTTTTTGCATCACATGAGTCAGGATCAACAACTGGACATTACTACTGCTGGAAAATATGAAGAAGACGACAGGAAGTAGTTGGAAGATGACAGAGCGGCACATTTTTTAATGACTTATCGTGTGAATAAATTTATTCACTTGTGATTTTAATTTGTGTTTCCTACTTAATGGAAACATCTCGATTATGAAATTGTATTTTTTCAACATTAGTGGAATATCAACAAAGTTTTGCACACAATTGTAGTGGAAAAACAGCTACCGATTATTTCTTTAGGATCCTTTCCTAAAAATGACTAATTCAAAAACCAGGCCAGTCTTTTGAACAGCAATAACATCACTCTCCCCTCAAAAATCGAGAATTAAATCACTTCTAAAGCTTACTAACTCAAAAACTGATGCAACTGCATGTCACACATGCATGAAGGATTTGTCAATATTGGTATGAGAGAAGCTTGGAGTCAGAAATTCAAGCAGCAGGCTTACTGTGGCAGACGGAGTCACTGATGGGCGTGCACTCAGCCAGCTGAGTCTCGATGTCTTCCTCACAGATGGTGCAGGGTAAACAGGGTTCCAGGTAGCTCTCCCGGTCAGAAAACGTCTCGTCCACACACTCCTCACATATGGTGTCGTGGTAAGGGTCACAGTGCGAGTAAACGCCCTGTCCCAGCGGGCACACAGTGCACGGCTCACATCGTCCAGAGATGCTGTTGAAGTAGAAGTTATACATGCAGACGCATTTGGCGTCGTTGGAGTCGGTGCAGGGAGTCTCCATCCGCATCAGGCCGGTACACTGGGTGCACGGCTTGCACTTCTCCGTGTGGCTGTAGTTCTCTGAGTAGGTCTCACCTGCAGGTCAGAGGATGAAACCAGGCAAGTGAGTCAGAGGAAAAGCAAGAAGAGCCAATGGAATATGTGAAGATAAAACAGATAAACAGTTAATCTGATGGCATTAATCATGTTTACTGCACATTCATTAGCAGGAAGGACACATTGATCCACAGGGCTCTCAGTGATTTGTGCTGCAGGACAAGAAAGGTGCTCTTGTCGGCTAGCAAGTCAAAAGCCTCGGGTTCCTTATTATGATATCGATCTGCATGTGTTTGTGCTGCGCTGAGTAAATGTCTACAGCCTCAGTCAAACACAACAAGTAAAATCCAGCCTGTGCAAATACTCAGACTTAACCTAGAATTAAACATTGCTAAATTTTAAAGACAGTTACGCCCTCTTGCTGTAAATCTTACTCATTTTGCTGTTCTGCAGATTTGGATCAGATCTGGCTCAAAAGAATCATATGAGTCAGAGATCCTGATCTGCTCACTTGAATGACTTGTAAAGCTTGAAAACATGACTTATCATATCTGCTTAGGAAGAGCTTCAGCATGCCTGGAAGCTGTTTTACAATCCAGTTTTACCAGTTCTGATCACAAATTACTGTAGAGTGGACTATAAGGAATATTTCAGTAAAATCTAACCTAATATACTGCAGTAAAAAAAGTGTTTTATTGAATTCTGAAATTAGAAATGAGACAATGGGAATGCAGTTAAGTCTGTGGTCAGGAAAATGTAATGTAGCAGAAGTAATTTGCACTAAAAATCTGTTTTTAAAAGCACAAATTGTGATAGAATAATTCAAATGAATGGGTTCAGTATATATTAGGAAGTAAACACAACTTTAAACAATTCTTATTGGTAATAAGTAAATGTCTTTAACCATTTTCCAGAGTGTTTTGCTTCGATGCTTCACGTTAAACGGTTTTCACGGCGTTAATGCATTCACTTTGAACACACACCGTCAACATGACACATTCCTAATTTTTTATAGTGGTGGATATTAATCACTAATAAATAAATGTCATAGACAATTCCAGTTTTGAAAACTGCTCAACAAAGTCAGAGATTGTCATTTCATCGTTTATAATCTTACATGCAACTTTTCTAACTTCCTGTAAAAGCCAGCTGTGTTCCGTTGGCTTAAATAAGAATAACATGCAAAGGTTTAGTTTTAGGCCCCTGTGTTAGTTTTGTTTCTGTCCTCCACAATAACTAAAGTGTTAGAGATGTTACATAAGATTAAATTTGCCATATATGGCAGAATAATGTTAATTATAATAAGTACAATTTTGATTAGGCTGCACAGTGGCGCAGTTGGTAGAGCTGTTGCCTTGCAGCAAGAAGGTTCTGGGTTTGATTCCCAGCCCCGCTCTTTCTGCATGGAGTTTGCATGTTCTCCCTGTGCATGGTGGGTTTTCTCCGGGTACTCCAGTTTCCTCCCACAGTCCAAAAACATGACTGTCAGGTTAATTGGCCTCTCCAAATTGCCCCTAGGTGTGAGTGTGTGTGTGTGTGTGCATGGTTGTTTGTCCTGTGTGTCTGTGTTGCCCTGCGACAGACTGGCGACCTGTCCAGGGTGACCCCGCCTCTCGTCCGGAACGTTAGCTGGAGAGGCACCAGCACCTCCCGACCCCACTAAGGGATAAGGGTGTACAGAAGATGGATGGACAATTTTGATTAAGAATTACAAATGTTACATTTATGGATTAATATACTATATTTTTACTGTTATATTAAGTAGCTCTTTTAATTATAATAGTTTTTTTTTTATGATGTGGATGCCAGGAAGTGTAGCCATCGTCACGGCAACGGCAAACATAAAAACGGATATATTTCCACTTCTGGTTAAGATTCTAGTTAATGAGTCGTCTGTTGAGAGACTAAACATATTTTATTTACATCTCAACTACAGGATTTTATTGAAAAAGTTGCTTCTGACTTAGTTGTACAACGGAAATCGGCCAAGAAGTTTCCATTATTTACGGCCAATCAGCATTCCTGCTAGCAAATAGCATGTTAAGTATGTTGTTATTTCACTTTCCAATGCTGAGCCACTATGCTGCCTTCTTGACAACGTTTATAACTAAAGTAAAAAGTTGACAATGTGTCCACAACGTCTTCACCTTCCATTGATTTTTGGAAGGACTGTGAGCAATAACGACTCTAGAAAACAGCTGAGATGTGAAGAGGCACGCTGAATAAAAAGGGGCAAAAGCAGTTGCGACTAATTGCCTGCTGCTTTTCAATGACTTCACACACTTCAGATTTGCTCTCCAGGAACATTTGGCAACAGGAGGATTTAGGAGAGTTCATCGCTGAGGAAGTGATGACCTCAAGTTAGCTTGGTCTGACGCTGAAGAGTTCCTCAGGCCGCTGGTATTCTATTAATATTACATGTTCATATAGAATTATTTTCAGATATAATTGGATGCCTGCTGAATTATGCATACAGTGTGAGAGAGAAAGTGTTTATGTGCCATTCGAGCATGCCTTAGTGGTTGAAAAAGATGCGAGGGGAGCTGAGAGGCTGATGGGAGGGAGATTTAAAAAAAAAAAAAGAAAAACCTGCAGCTCAGATTCATTACACGACCAGCTTCAATTGCCTTTTGCTTTTCTGTGACGTGCCAAACACAAGAGCGGTCACCTTGTGAAAGCTGCGGTTCAGAAAGGAGCACACTTTGATCCCTAAGACGATCCGTACACCATGAAAGTTTCACAGCATGACACCATGAAACAGGAATGAATGTAAAAGCTGCTTCTTAAACCACTTAATTAACACCAGGGTTTGATTTTCAAAGTTACAAAACAAGGATTCTGCTACGTTTACTCTGGTTGGAATCGTATTGTTTGGGTTGCAATGACATAAATCATCAAGATTTACTCAACCGCAAATGAAACCACATGCACTGACGTGTGGGACGTTTGCACAACTCTTATCTGCCTCTCCATATGTCCCAGAGTGTGCTGCTTTTTTTTTCTTCTTCTTCTTCATGAGAACTGCTTAAGGGTTTGTCGTGTTGAGCAACCGCGTATTGTCAGTGTGAAAACCCCCGCAGCAATGTCCCAGCACTCCTTTTTCCTTCTAAACCTCCCTGGCAACTCAACGTTGGCAGCGGCTGAAGTTTTAAACACCTTGTAAACAGCGGTACAGCCGAGCCCTGTCACATTATACAGGCAGACAGAGAGGAGCAGATGGGGGTAACGATAGGGAGGCAGGTATGGAGGAGAGGGGACGGCGTGCAAGCAACCAGCAGATTTGCTCGAATGAATCTCGAGGCAGCTTGACGGCGACATAATCGGAAACGGTCTCCGAGGGTGGTCTGGAGCTCAAAGTCCAAACCTAATCTAAAAAACATAATTTAGTAATCAAAGTGCTGACGGCTGCAGGAGGAAGGGTCAAGTAAAATAGATTAACTGGAGACTCCTGTGAGTGCTGCTCCCGAAGAACCGTCAAATAATGACCCTTTGCAACTACGTCACTTAATCATTCAAGGCGCCACGGTGGACGTTAGAAGTGAGGGACAGTGCAACTGAAATTGTTTTCCAAAGTTGTTTTTGCCAGTTTATTCATGACTTCCATTTGTTCAAGTCCAGCTAATTTGTCTGTTAACGTGACACACCTGATTGGAGCTCATAGACGGCCGTATTAAAAAAAAAAAAAAAAAAAGGAAACGGCTAGCTTAGAAACCGTCCCGTACCCGTAGATCAAATTACCGACTTTGCATGAAGTCACATCACATGATTTATATCATTATGTCATAGACAGCGTTTCCCCTTAAACCAGAGCAGCATTAAAACATACAGAAGACGAGATGCTAACCAGTTTTTTTCCATACATGCTAGGCTACATGACGGCGCGGGGTTGTCTCCATGGTTACTGACCGTTAGACACCGCCATATTGCAATATTTGATTTCTTTCTAATCATACTAACTTATAGAGTATATGAACGTTGGTCTTCTTACCTTGTAAAAAGTGTGAGCTGCAAATAAATCCGCGTTTACACCGAGGGCTGACAGTCGTTGTTATCTTTAGAAGTTATACAATAAAATGACAAGGTTTTTTTTGTATCTGGCGTCTCCTCTCGCTCCTGTTAGCATGAGGAGAGCGACAGTGACCGAGTTCCAGATAAACAACAGAACTCCAAGGTAAACGATTATTTGAATTAGTTGAGCTTGAAGGCTTTTGTTTCCTTTGCAGCCAAGCTGAACCAGTAAAGCTCCTTTTCTCATTCATATCAATTATCCCGCAGCATGCAGGCTGCTTCCTCGCTCATTTCAGCTCGTATGCATGGGCCCTCTCTTCACAGTGCCTGCGTGTAAACATTTATAAACGTGACCATATGCAGCCACGGAGGAGGTGTGCGGACCCGATTTATGCGTCAGCACTTTTATCCAGAACTAAAAGGAGAAAGTTAAAGGCCATCAAGACAAAAACGGGGAGTGCCTTCTTAAATAAAATATGAGATTCTTTCTAATTGTCCCCAGCTGAGCGATGAAACGAGTCTTTAGAGTTTTCTTATTTGGCCACGAAGTTGGTTGATGGGAAAGTGAGATGTGAGTGGGGGGCTTGTTGCACTTTGAATGTGCCACTTCAGCCCCCCTCGCGTTTTTTTGGTCCCATTAGTGTCATTAATAATGTAGCGGTGGATGTCCTTGAAACTGCTCAATGATCTTCACAATCAGCTCTTTTGAGTGGAAGCTTTTAGTGACCTGGAAATTTCTGCCCCTCCACAAAATGTCCCACATTTCCCTCCCACATAAACTGGTGACCTTTTGTTTAGGGAAGATAAATTATCAACATTTGAAAAGATGTTTGACAGCTGAATTGATTTTTTTTCTTCGTTTATTTTAAACTTTACTGTGTTTAATCAACATCCCACTTCATTGGTTGACCTTCTCCAAATTTGAAACAGGTGTTTTTAAATTTTCCCAAATTTATGAAAAGGGAAGAGGGAAGGTTGGTGTTGCATAGTAAACATTTATGGTTAAATAAGAATCTACAAAGTAAAGTCTGTGTAGTTAAGTGCCATCTATCTTTACTTCAAGTGGAGAACGAATAGCATGATGTAGAAGTGAAGGTTTGGCTTAAAGATTTATGTTTGGGGCTCTTTCTTTAGACTAAATTCAAACTTTAATTGAACTTTAGTTTGTTTTTGTAGAAAGTTTGGCATATTTGAGAAGGTCCGAACCAAAAAAGCAAACTCCCCCTAAAAACCCCGGTTTCAGCTTGGTAGAAGTGAACTCTGGTGCAGTTCAAATGAATATGTGAATGCCAAGAGGACCTAAAGAGGAGGAAGTGGACCATAGCGCAGGGAATTCTGGGTAAATGCAGCCAAGCTGTTGTGAAAGAAATAGCTTGTAGTCTTTTGCCAAAGACAAACCTACGCCACTCCATTTTTGTTTGCAAATAAGTTGTTTTTGTTTTCCTCTGAGGTTTTTATGTCTTTTCTTTCAGCAGTTCTTGGTGCAGCACCCCCACAGGCGAGGAGGGGAACATGTTTCTCAAAGAGTTTGGTTCGTTTGACTTAGTGTAGCTGAAAATGTAACAAATGTTGCAGTTTTGTTCCCCAACTGAACAAGTCTACTGGACTGTCATGTGAAAACACTGCTAAAGTCAGCTGGAAATATGGTTTTTCTTGTTGTTTTAAAGCATGAATGGAACAACCCTGAACAAGAGTCAAACATCTAGAACCAACATTTAGCTTTGTACAAATCTAGAACTCAACCCAGAACTACTGGAACCAACATTTACTTTTATCAGACAAGAATCCTGAGAAACCTCTACTACTTTATAAAATATGGACTACCAATATGTAGTTTTATACTTTTACTTTTTTCTTTCTTTTGGTTTTGTTGTTTTGTTTGTATTTCCTTCTAATTCATATAAATAAAATGACCTTACACCAAGGTTTCCCCCAGAAAACGTGCTAAGCGCGGTGGTTGGGGCGCTCAGCAGTCATTCAGTCAGCAGCCCGTCGTGTTTTTGAGTTAAAAAAATGTTTAAATTTGACAGGAAATTTGAAAATATCACTTGATAATTATGTATTATTGAAAGGTTGGAAGAGTAATACCTGAACACCAACAATAAAGTCTTAAAAAATGCAAACATCTTAAATAAGCAATGCTTCGCCTGGTGGGGACACAAGCAAAGCCTGGTGACCCGCCAGGCTTGTAATACACTAGGGCAAACCCTGCTTACCTATTATTATTATTTTAAAGTATTTTGAATTGATTGAATTTTGTGCATTGTTGTGTGTTAGGCCCCTGCATCCTGTTTTAATAGTTTTCTCTCTGCTTTGAAGTAAAATCTCTGCTTATCCTCACTTCATTCATCTCCATCCAAAGTTTGGAGCGGTTCCTGATGCTCGGCTCCAGACCTCAACCAGACATGCCTGTGATTCCACTTTCCTTCCTCCTGAAATCCCTGGAGATTCACAGTCTCATCATGCTTTTTTCTCAGTCATTCAGGCCGTTTTCACTTCAAACCTCTCTGAATGCTTCACTAAGTGAGGCAGGTTCACTCGTCCTGTTTCCCCCGACCACAGAGAGAAGTGGAGGAGACTAATAAATATTTCAGGGCTACTGATGCACATCCCAGGCCAGGAAGACTACAGTTGGGTGGGGAGGGGGTCTAACCAGCAGGAAGTGGGACATTGAAGGGTTCTCCTGGTAAATACAGATATGTTCATGCGTACCATGAAGCAGGAAATGGATTTGTCAAATTTTGCTCATTAATTATTCACCTCACCACTTCAGAAAATGTATTTATGGTGTCTGATTTTTTTATTTTTTATAGTAGGTCAGCTTTTAAACTCAGTATAAATCCAGCTCAGCTTTATTATTTATTGTGTGTGCTCCTGTAAGCCACACACACACACACACACACACACACACTGAGATTATATCTGCTTTAACTGAAACAAACAAAAAAAAAGAAAAAAAAAACACACTCGCACCAGAAATTGGGTGCGACCTCTCGGGTATTCTGGCTTAATTGTTGAGTGTTTATCAGCTGTGACTACCATTCCTGTACAGCGGAGCGGGCTATTTGTTCACTATCGGAGGCACAATAGGCTTTTCAATATGGTCTAATTAACTGGATCAAATGGGTGAAGATAGACTGATGTAACAGTATGCATGATAAATGAGCAGATCGTGCCCTTTGGTGCCTGGCTTTTCTAATACCATCTTATCCGCTAATACAGAGGATGACTCATAGTTACTGCAAGGAGGGGAGGGGGCGGCACGGTGGAGTAAAGCAAAAAAAAGAAAGGAGACGTGACAACGGTTTGTGGGATTTGGTGCGAAACGTTTAAATCCAGGGCAGACAGTGCAGGAAAAACGAGTGTTTGCAGTTATTATGGGACAATAAATACACTTCTAACAACATCTGAGCAAAGATATTAATCAGAAATACTTTTGCATGCATTATCTGATGATGTTAATCAGTTATTTTGTTCACTTTTAGAGAAATTTCTAACATTTTTGATGCAAAAGCATTAGAATGGAGCTTCAATTCGAAGCGTTTCTTGCACTGCGGTGCTCCTGCTTGGATTTCATGCCTGCACCTTTTCTAACTCTGACTTTGATGGGGTTGTTTTGTGTGAAATTGGCTCACAGCATTTGTGTCCTTTTTAGTTTTTACCCTGAGGCACTGTCACACTAGATGCTGACAAAGAAAAAAAACTCTCCCTGAACCTTTTGCTGCAAGTGTGGGAAATGAGGAAAAAATGTATAAAATAGAGGCTTATTTAGAAAAAGAAAACTTTTTAAAGGGAAGAAAGAAATGCCTGACTCATAATTAAACAGTGCCGACATTACTGAGTCAGTGTTGGATCCTAAAAACTTGTTTTGTTGTACACAGGATGTGAAACTATTTATTTATACATAAATGCCTGAAATCAGCGACCTACACTTTAATGCATGCTTAGAAAATTAAATACAAACAACACAAATGGTAAAAATAGCTGCTAGGATGCAACACAGAGACTTCTGAATGCAGAGGAAAACATTTGTTTGCAGCTTTTTTTCTCCTGTTTGAAGCTGAATGTTTTTCCGGCTTTGGACCAAAGAGTAAGTGCTAATGGTTTGCAGCTTAAGTCGAGCTGTAGGCACATTTGGACCCACTTAAAACAATACAAGCGTTTTATCTTAAGAAAACACTGAAGTCTTACCTTATATCCAAATTGAAAAATTGGCTGTAGTAGTTTACTTTGGACTTGATTTTCAAAAAAGATTATTTAACTATACAAATATTCAAAGCTGATTTCCTTTAACTCTTTTATTCTGCGCAGATACTCTAATGTGCAAATATTTACTCTTTAATTTAAGCAATCTTTACTCAGCTCACTGCAAACTGATTCTTACTCAGCAGCTGCAGAAAATACACATCTTATAACAGGATGAAGGTGTGCAACACTTAAAGACATAAGATTACAGTCTGGAAATCTAAGTTGAATGTTGTTTCAATCTAACATTAAAAACATCAAATATAAAGCATAAAATAAGTGCTTGTTCAATTAGTGAGGTTCTAGTTTCAAGTTCAACAGCTAATTAAGGGATAGAATATTCCTGTTTCTGCAAAACTTTAGCAGGCTACTGCTAAAATCTAAAGAAAGTGCCAAACATATTATATATTGATTAACTTACAGACTCATAAAAATGCTGTTAGTTATGATGCATTTATTTCAGTATTTTATCTACCAATCATCAATCAGAACCAATCAGTTGGTCCAGAAATACTTTTTTTTTTAGTTTACGTTTGTGCCATTTGTTGTTCATTTCCTGTATGTTGGAGATTCTGCATCACCACTTTAACCTATGTTTACTTAAAGATAAAGTTTGAATTCAAGGGTAGACATAAAAGTTTTCCAAGTACGTTGGGAAAGGTGGAATGACTCTGAACATCACTAACATGGATATTTCTTCACACAAACTTTGCTCATCTATTCCTCAAAAGACTGTTAAACTTTCTCAAACATTTCTCCTTGCGCTCAAAACTTTTCTCCTCTCGGATCAAATCTCCATTTGCAAACCTCTCTGCTCGCTTGCGAAACATTTTCTGCTCGGTTGGAACAGAAAAGCACCGTCGCCTGGCAACCTCTCAGCCAATAGAATGCAAGTGTTGTAATGGTTTCGTTTGTTTCCTTCTAGTGGGTGTGCCTGTGTGGCTGCTATAGATTGTAGCAACTGGTTATTTTTTGTTAACAGTCGATAGTAGCCATGCAGGGACACCCACTAGAGGGAAACAAACGCACCCAGTACAACACTTTCATTCTATTGGCTGAGAGGTTGCCAGGCAACGGTGCATTTTTGTTCCAAGTGAGTAGAAAATGATTCACAAGCGAGCAGAGACGAGAGGAGATTTCATCTGAGCAGAGACAAGTTTTGGGTGTCAGGAGAAAGGTTTGAGGAAGCAGAGTGAACGTTTGAAAAAGAGCAGAAGTTTGGAGTACAAGCATTACAAGTTTTGAGAAGAAAGACATGAAATCCTGCTTTCAAACTGAAAATGTGTGCTCTCGAATTATGGCAGAAAAATCCCCACATGCAGTTACATTTGTCTTTTTTTTAACACAGATATCATCTTGACAATAAGAATGAAGGCTGGATTTGTCTCAATCCACCATCCCTGTTCGGGACTCTGAGGTGGTTTTCCTCATTATCGATTCCCCATTGGCACAAAAGCAGTAGCCAGTGATGACCTAGCATTTACAAATCAATCTGTCAGTACTTGCCAATGAGGAGGTTTATTGCTGACATGCCTGAAAACGATAGTTGCACGTATTGAGTCTGATGAGTTTGATGCACATGCATGTACAAAAGAGGTGCAAACCATGAGAAATCATTACTCACTGTCCAAACACTGAGCGCAGACAGTCTGAGTGGCGCCACATTCCTTCACCACGCCCTCTCCAGGTGGACACTCCATGCAGCATTCCCCGCTGGTGGTGAACTGGCCAGAGTCACATTCAACGTTCAGCGCCCGCTCCGTCTTGGACGCCAGCGCTAACGTCGCCTGGCAGAATGGAGACAGATGTATTACACCAAACAGGCAAACTGGTGGAATAGATTACTGCCAGGTGGATAACCTGTTCTAAAAAGGTTCACCATAAATCATTGTGCCTGCCTGTATTGGAAAGACTTTGCACTAACCTGCCATGTAACCTGGCTTAATAGCTCCCCTAAAGGCACATCAGCTCTAATAATGAACCTGAAACGCAGGCAGGAGCCATAAAGCCATGTATGCACAACATTACCCACATGCCCGTCCTATTTAACGTCCAAAGGTGAGAGCTAGACGCAGCCTCTCTCTGCTTGTGATTAACGCAAACACTTCAGTTTCAGTGTTTCTGGGCAGTGTTCATTAAAAGCCTACGCTCCTTCTCTGTCACTCTCCAGTGTCTCCTGACACAAACATATTAAACTCAATCTGTCTCCATAGATACAACTCAAGCACTTGAGATAAAAATACGTAGGCCTGTCACAATAATCAATAAATTAATTAATCGGATGATAGATTAAAGCAAACTCAGTCATTTCCATCGAATGATTTATCTCTTCTCTCTTTCAACCAAAAACTGCAGTTTGGTGCAAAGACAGTTTTATTAGAAAGACTTCAAAATTCATTTTACTTCTTGCATTATTATTTTTTCCATTGCATTACTTAGAAATGGTCTCAAAACAACAATCACTTCTGGAACAATTTATCATCCAGCAACATTTTTTATGGTGACAGGCCTAAATAAACGTGCATATTTCTTCTGACAGATAACTGCTCTAATACACCGTTTAATTTAAAACTGTTGCAGGCTCACTGATCTTGTCTGATATGACTTACTTCTGCTTCTTACTTCTCCTAGTCTGCTCTTGTTTCTCATTATCCCTCCTGACGTATTTACCGTTTAACTCACTGGCACAAGAACTGAAGTTAAATGACAAGAATTTGCAACCAGTTTCTTTAGAAGAAAAAAAAATCTGATTATCCTGCATCACTTTCATGTCCTGTGGCTTTTATTATGTAATAAGTAAAACCTCATTTCCAGCTAATTCACATATGCTGAGACATCTTTTTTCCCTGCCTCTCATTGGTCGCTCCCCTCCTCTCTCTGCTTTCATTCAGAAACAGATGTACCAAGCAGCCAGCATCTCCCCTCCTGCCTCTCATTCCTGCTCTCCCGTTTTCTCTGCTCTTCTTTTCCTCGTCATTCCCCATCAGCTCATCGTCAACGCTTCTGCACGAGTCTCGGTTTTTATTTTAAACGCCGTACATGCATTCCACCTGACCCCACACACACACAAAAAAAAACCTTAGTCCTGGATTTTTCACTTGGCTGAAACACATTTAGGTCAAGTTGGGTAAATACAAATTGGAGCCACCATTAAGCCACGAAGCAACACAGCTGCCATGTGCTTCGTTTGTCCTCTTGTCAATTTCATGGCCAATTTGTGAGTTTATTTCTAAATTTAGTTCTACCAAAGTGCAGCGACTGCTGCGACTCTCTTGCGCCAGCTGTCATAACAGTGTCCCCTCACATCCAGGGCTGTTTGCATGATGACTGAGCCTTGCAGCCCAATTAGACCAGCTGCTATGAACATGGCAGAGAGCCCCCTATATGCTTCATTGTTAACTTTCTTGATTAAAACCCGGGTTTTTATGCAGAAAACTTGAAAACGTCCCATGCTCTTGCTGAGTGCATCTATTTTACTTTTTAAAAAAACGGATCTAGAATCAAAATCTACTGAAATTACAGTAGCTCCAAAGAATTTCCAGTTCTCTGGGAATCCCAGCAGCAGGATAAAACGCAGCAGAAAGGCTGGAGTGTGTAATGTGACATTACCTTGGTGCAGAACATTAACCTGCATGAGACACCTGCAGGATTTGCCCTCAATTAACACCCGAGCAGGGAAACTTTCACGCAAAACTTCAGTAACAAGTTTATTAACGCGTGTATTTTACAGGAAACGCGTAAAATAACACGCATTTCTAAATTACTAAATCCTGCAGAAGTCAAGGAAAGCGACGACTCACCAAGGCGCACAGAATCACCAGCGGTAAGGTAGCAGTCATCCTTCTTCGTACGCAGGAGTCACATGAAACGGATCTGGAGCAGGGAAATGCGGCGCTATGTGGAGGAGAGCCGTGCGGCAGAAGCGCTCATCTTAATTCCAGAGGCACGGATTGTTGTCGGATTGGGATTAAGAGTCCGCACCGTCACGCGTCTGTCCGGGAAACCTCCGCACCGTGGAGTCGGATGGAAGAGACTCCGCAGCCTCCCAGCAGCGCCGCTGTTACTCTGGCCAGCGCTCACGCAGAAGTGATATAAATGGGAGGAGGAGGAGGAGACGGTCCTGTCCGGAGAGCTGCTCAGCTGCAAGTGCACTGCGGAGAGGAGAGAGTCACGTCCAGCCTCCGGTTTATCACTCCTCCTGATGGTTCTGCAGCAGAACCTGATCCCCCCACATTAGCTCGGCCCAATTGCAACAGTAGCGAAAACTAGCTTCGATCACACCGACTGGAATATCATTTAAATCGAAGTTAATCCCTTTTTATTTGCTTATATTATAGACAATCTTTATATTACATCAGTGGATCATGTTGAAGGTGAAGATCTTGTCTTGTTTGGAATAATTTCACACAGATTAGTGAGAGGATCCAGCAGGTCAAAGGTCAAGGAGCCAGGGCTCCCTCAGTTAAACACACACACACACACACACACACACACACACAGAAAGCCCGGCTTCAAGGTTTTCATTTTCCATTTCCCGACTTTGTTTTTCAATTGACAGACCAACACAAAGTAGTGCAAAACGGTGAAGTGAGAGAATACAAATGAAAATCTGAAAAGTGTGGCATGCATTTGTATTCTGATGCCCCCAAATAAAAGCATGTCCACTTGTCTTCAAAAGTCATTTAATTAGTAAAATTTAATTTCAGAATGTTTTGTGAAGGCCTCATTAGTGAATGAGGAGCATCTTAAAAACACCAGAAGTTAAAGTTAAAGAAGAAGCTAAAGGAAGATTTATGCTATAAAACAACATCTCAAGGTTTGAATAACTCAGCGCTCTGTTCAATTTATTATTAAAAAACTGAAAGAATACCAAAGAGAACATTAATCACAAACTGGTAACTAATGTATGAGCTACAGAGAGCCACGAATCAGGCAGAGGAAAGGGATGAACTGCACAGATCTGGTTATTTGGATGAGTGGGAAGAAGAAAGCTGTTGCTGGGTTTCAGCCCTGGATGACGCACAAAATTCAGATGGGGATGAGGAAGTGGATTTCTCTGGTTCAAAACAAAGCAAAATGTATCACAGTGAGTAGCTAATGCCCTAGATGGGCCAAAACAGACAAGGCATCTCGAAAACAAGTATTTTTAGGATATGACCCGTATTATCTCTGTAAAAAAAGACTTGTCATATAATCTTGAGGATTTACCCGGCATTGAGAAGGTGTAGGGAGGGTTAGTCTGATGCCACAGACCTCATATTATAGGACGAGCCACAAGAAAGTTTTCAAAAGTCTGGAAGCAAACAATCATTTAGTTTCAGGTTGGGTCAAATTTAGGATCAAAAGAAGCATTAAATGGCTGCCGACTTGTTTCTGTCCAGGTGAGTAGTGAGTTGTGCTTTTTTAAGTAATTAGTCTACGATAACAATGCTATCGCCTAGCTTGGTCGAACCGTGTTTTAATGGGGTTTCTGTGGATCGCTGCAAATGTTTGACCTACATTGTAGAAATGCAGAATGACTCAACATTAACATTCAACTCCAGCATGAATTTGGGTTTACAGAAGCTAAATTAATTAGATCCAAGCTCATAGAAATAACAAAAATAATATATCTTACCTTACATATGAATGCTTGTCTTTCTAAGTAACTGTCCAATAAAATATCTGAAAATATAATTTAAACGATGCGACTGTTGAAAAGTGGTCGCTGCAAACTGGCATTGTTAGTTTCTGCACCTCCTGTTTTTAGCTGTAGATTGTTTATCCACTTTTCTCCTCTTTTTTGGTAAGTTTTTTTAAAATTAACTCCTTTGTGACCAGCTACCTTCACAGAAATCCATTTATCTCTATTAGAACGACTGGAACAACCGCACATGACACAAACTTTAGGCATTTTGATGCTGGATCAACAGAAGTAAACGAACTGCACTTACTTCCTGACCTCCACCTGCAGTGGGTGATGTTGGTGCTACGTCATCTGCAACCCAGCAATTGCTGAGTAAAAGACATCAGAAGTGGTTAAGTGTACAGCAAAGAAAGTGTGCGGCTCAGATTTGACAAAAATAGATGTTTTTTGGCCTACATACAAAACGCTATGTGTGGCAGAAAGCCTGTGATGCGTAAATTGATGTTGGCAGAATCATGCTATGGGAAAGATTTTCCTCAGAGGGGGCGAGGAAGATAGATGGAGCTAAATTCAGTTTAAAACCTGGAAGAAATCATCTTGTAGGCTGCAAAAGACTTGAGACGGAGCTAAAAGTTCCTGTTCCATCTGGACAGTGACCCCAAACGTACAACCAGAGCTACAATGGATTGGTCTGATCAAAGTATGTTCATATGTTAAAGTGGCCAAGACCTGAATCAAATTGAGAATCTTTTTGGAGACTTAAAAATTGGTGTTGACAGGCTCTCCCTGTCCAGTTTTAGCTGTTTTGTATAAAAAACTGAGCCAAAATGTCCTGAGAGATGAAGTGCTGAAACGTTAACCCTGGAGGAATTCATTTACATATGATTTTTATTTTTAAGTTTCATTTTTCTTCCACTTCACAGTTTTGCGCTACTTTAACCTGGTCTAACACATGCAGTTTCAATAAAAAAGTTTAAAAGATCACCAAGAAAAACACAGCACAAAATGTTAATACTGTACATCATGAAATAAAGAGAAACTGTAATGAAAGGAACTCAAGAAAACGCAAAAATTAAGACATAAGATAAAACAAATGTGATGTAAAACTGAATCAACATGGGCAACATCTGACTAGAAACGATCAAAGTTGAGCATAATTAACCTCAAAGAGAAAAAATATCTACAATTAAGTTTGAAAACAACCAACAGCAGATGCAAAACGACCACAAAAAGACACAGTTCACTCAAAACGAGACATGAAATGATCTCAATGAAACACAAAAGGAACAACAACTGACACAAAATCAGACAGTGACTGCAAAGAGAAGACATTTCTTCTTGATCACTGAAGTCTGTGGCATTGCTCTGCTGGACCTCATTATGCTAAAGTATGTTTCCAATGTTTCTGGATGTAAATGGAGAGAGTATTGGAAACACCTGTCCACTTAGTGGGCCACATATATCGCCTCAAAACCTTTCTGCAGAAGTGGCTGAACACAAACTGATTTCTCAACAAAACATGTGCAGGTGTTCCCTACTTTAAGATTATGAATTATTTATATATCTTTTTTATATATAGAGAGAGAGAGCAGATACCAGGAATGCGTTTTCGTTTTCCTTCCGGGAGCATGCAGGACCGTTTTCTACCACCAGGGGTCGACTCAGCTGAGTCAGAAATGGCTCCTTTTGTCATGATCGCCAAAGTTTTAGTGACAGAACATGTTCTCTGATTCTGGAGTTAATGTGCAGAGATATGTACTGTAGCTTGTTTTAAGTGTAAAACTGTGAAATTTCTCTTAGTGATTTAGCAATGTTGATCAAATGTAGTAAAATCTTTCTCTATGGAAACTTCTCTGAGGTTTTGCTCAACTTTAATCCACACTAAAACCAGCTGCTTCATCCTTTTTTATGTGTTTATTTTTGTTTCAAGATGAGACTAATTTAGGGAAAAGCACTCTAAAACCACTAATACACATTCAGGAAGTGTAATCATGTTAGCTGTTGATTAGTTTTTCCATTCAAAAAAACACAACGTTGATGGATATCGATCCAAGATGTGGTATACAACAGCTGGTGTCACCAGGGAAACAGTTTCTACCTGCTTCAGACCCGTCCTAATTTCCTTTTCAAACGATCTTCCTGATGTTGACATCTGTCTTCATGCAGATTATCAGCAGAGGGAGTAGCCTCCCGGTTCAGCTGCCACATGGCGATTAGGTTTCAGCGTAGAGATCTGAATGCCTTCAAGCACCGACTCATCGATTCTCCCTCTGTTTCCATCCTTTAAAGGATCCAAGATTAGACTTTATTTGAGAAATATTTATTTAGATGTAAAAACAATACAGTAATAATACTGTAGGGTGTTTTTCATGTTACAATATTTAAATAAAATATTCAAATATCAAATATTTAAATACAATTTTACATTTAAAAATTTAGCATTTTTAAAATATTTAAATAATAAATGTTTGTTATTTAAATATTTTAATTAAATTAAATATTGTCTCATGAACAATGTTGTTCACGCTGCAATGCATTCTGGGTAAATGACATCTAATGGTCTAATTGCGCTACAGCCAAAACAGCGATCATTAAGCCTTTTCAAATTGAACCGGCGCGTTGAAATCGACCAAACAGAGGAAGAGGACAGAGTTGGCCATAGGAGCTGGTGTTTTGCTGCTGCTGCTTCCTTCGGTCAGACTGTGTGATCCGGTAAGATCTTCTATAGCTCTGTGTCCGATCCGGTCTTCGTACAACTGGCGCAGAGATCCGTTAGCGTTTAAAGAGTCTCCAGCGGCGGCGTCTGCTCAGTCAAGGCATTTTGCGGATAAAAACTGTCGTTTAGTTTCAGCTCGTTAAGGCAACGATCACCTGTTAGAGCATTTGTTAGTTTTGCTTATACAAATGACTCAAAGTCTTCGGGAGAGAAATGTTGAGGGCACAGTTTAGATCCTTCAGAAGTTGTGTTCGGATCCGGCTCTCTCCCACTGCACTCTTATTTTGTGTGTGTGTGTGTGTGTGGGTGGGAAGCATGCAATCCAGATTCACCTTACTGTTTTTTTGTTTTGTTTTGTTTTAATTACAGCCAACAGTGACACCATGTGGCATTATCTAAAATTACACCAGTTAACCGCAATGTGAAATACACAATTCTGTGCTGGTCCATTCCAGCACAGAATGGACCAAAACGCGTCATCAACCCAGCAGGTGAAAAAATGGCGACCTCCATGGTGAAAAATGTAACAAAATATGTAATTATGAGTTTTGGTATATCATAAACAGCATTTTTTAGTAAATAGGAAAATTACAAAATATTCAAATAATTTTGGATCATGACTTTTTGCCATTTCTATCAATGTGGTTTTCTTGTAATGTCACAAAAAATAAATCTGATACGTTCTCTTGATTCTGACGTCAGAATCCATCCATCCATTTTCTGAACACCCTTGTCCCTCAGTGGGGTCGGGAGGGTTGCTGGTGCCTATCTCCAGCTAACGTTCCGGGTGAGAGGCGGGGTACATCCTGGACAGGTCGCCAGTCTGTCGCAGGGCAACACAGACACACAACCATGCGCACACACACACACACGATGTCAGAATCATGGGAAGGAAATGTATCCAACAGACAACCAAATATAGAAAACTGCCTTTAGAGAATGAGGTCAATACGTCGTGATTTGGATAAACAGATGGGCGCTGACAAAGCTCCAGGTGGGTTACATGCACCTTCTCTGCACATATCACATTGCAGCAGCACAACTGATCAGGAAGAAAGAGTATATAAGCCATTAGACAGAAAACAAAGTGGATTTAGATAATTTACATGAATTTGTTTCTCTAAGATATGATGAGTTAAAATGTTACATAAAATTAGCAATATGAGAAAACCCGGAAAGCATATTATGCTTATATATTAATAGAGATAGAGAAATTTTTTTTTTCATCTACTCTGACATTTTTTGGGGTCATATAATTAGCTAGAGTTGTGACATTTAACCATCAGGTTTATATAATGAGAACTCGAGGCCCGTGGGCCAAATCCGGCCCGCTGTAGCTTCTTATGTGGCCCTCTAGATTCTAGACTTAAATATTAAGTTGTCAATCAAATCAATGCAGTTTTTATCCGTTTACTGCCAAATTTTATCAATCAGTCCCTCCACTATAATTCCTGAGAATTATAGTGGAAATTCATACAAAATCAACAACTTTATTGCGCTAGAATGTAATTGGGAGATTATTGGAGATTTTTCTGAAAAAAGGTGTCCAGATAATCATTTAATTGTTTATCTGTCCTACGGCTGAGGATGAACGGTGAACCATTAAAGACAGGAGGCTAGATTTTATTACTAGCTAAAGACGTTATCATTGCAGCTTCATCCTAATCTCTGCAGCTCATGTTTTATCTGCTCTTACTACATCTAGATAAGCCACAGAGCAGTCTGTGGATTATACAGATAAACTCTTCTCAGGAAAATGAAGGTTTCCTGAACCTTGATTTCCTTTTTACCATTACTGAATCGCTAAGCAGCTCCGTTAAATACCAAATTACCAGCTGATGCTTTCTCAATGCAGCCACAAAAACGTAAACGGGATATGAAACGGCTTGTTGAAAGAGATGCTGTTTGTTTCAGATGTCTAAACTTTCACCTGTGTAAATACAAGCTGTGCCCTGTTCCTGTGGGTTTCTGGTTGCCAGGTGTGCTGCGAGGGGTCACCTGTTTTACAGCCTGCAGTTTTCATGCTGCTGCTGCTGCTTCCCCACATGGCGACAGCAGGGGGTCCAGCCATGTAAAGACAAAAACAGGACCAGACGGTTTTTTCTTTAACTCCTGAAATATAACGGTGCACCTGCTTACTCTTGAGGAGCTTTTCTGTCTGGTTTTAGCAGGAATGGATGTGTTCGGTGTGCTGGTTCATGGTAAATACAGTGAACCGCTCTGTAAAATCCCCCAGGACTCAACCTGTCTGTTCAGAAACGATCCCTCTGCACATGTGCAACAGGGTGACAAACAGCGCTCTGAAGTGGTCATGCCCAAACTGCTAAATTAATCATTATTATCCCAAATGCTAATTAATATTCAGGTGATGGCTACACAACGGTTGTGATGACTCATCAGCTTTTGGAGCTGCATCATGAAGAGTCTCTTATCTGGATCCATTTAGCAGCTGCAGGTCTGCTTCAACGTTAGCATGAAAACCTGTCTGTGTCCTTATAGGTTTCTTATGTTTTCATTTCTGTCACACAGAAATCTGTGGAACAAGAAACCAAAGTGACTAGATCAATATTTTCTTTCAAGAAAATAATCAAATATAATGTTTTATCAAGGTTTAATGAAGTAGATTGGCTCAGCATAGTCAGTTTTTGTCTTTACAGTCTATCTGCTACTTTTTCATCAGTATTAAGGAATTATTACTTTAAAAAAGCCTCTGTCTTGCTACAAAGCTACTTCTAAGTTAGTTTGTCTCATTTCATGTGTACTGAGATATTTTCAATCGAACCCAGACAAAAATACTTGGTAAGATTTTGCTTTTTTGCAATTTAGTCAAATTCTTGACTAATTCCCATTGAAATTATATGGCAATTCTAATTTTAAAAAAGCATTGGTGTCAAATGGAAATTGAAAATCATCTAACGCTGCTTGCTGTCGGTAGGAAGGATCTCCTGTAGCAGTCTGTGCAGCAGCTCAGAATGGTCCTTCTTTGAAGAAACTGAACCAGGCTCATTTTTTCAGTGTTGAGACTTTTTTTTTTAAAGTTTCTGGCTGTTCTGACAGCAGAAGAGATTACACTGGCTGACCGAATCCTTCTTCCTTTTTAAAATCAAACAAAACCGTTTAAATTATTCCTCACATTTACAAAGCCAGAAGGTGTTTTGTGGGTTTTCTTGTACTGCGAGTCGCTCTGAGAGAGCATGACCAACAGGAATAGAGACAGACAATACGCGGTGAGCGCGCTTCTTCCCAGGCACCTTTATGGTTTTGGATTTGTAGCTCTGCGTCTGGCCATTTTCATACCTCCCAAACCGTTTAATCAGATCTTCACAGCGGCTTCACGCTGAGGTCGGCCAGCTGTGTCTGCTGGAGGAAGCAGAGCGGCTTTCTCTCTCTTTAGCTTCTTTTAGGCCCGTGATATGAGACCATTTCCATGCTCAGTGAAGTGCAGCGCAGTGCTTCAGGCAGCATTAGACACTTCATACCCGCTTGCTGTTACCTCAGATGCCGAATGTTTTCTGGGTGCTGGCTGTGACAAAAGTCAGAAGTAATAGTTTTATATTAATTTAAATCCAGGTTTAATAATTGTTATTTTTCAGAGTTTTTAAATCTTTGCCTCAGTTCTCAGTAGAGAGAAAAATAAACGTCTTGTAACAAGAAGAAACCTCCTGCAGAACCAGAGCCATGTCTTCTGAAATCAGCCAATTGGGATTATAGGCAGGGTTAATTGTTAGAATCTGGGGTTGTTTGAGTTTGTTTTCGGTCATTTTTGGTGTTCCTTGGTGTTTTTTCTCTTTAGCTCTGCCTTCTTTTTCACTTCTGTTCTTCCCTAGTGATTCCAGTTGTAGTTATTTTCTGTTGTAAGTTTATTAGGTTCCTTTTCCAGTATTTAAGCGCTTCTTTGTCAGTCACTACTTGCCGGTTCGTCTCCTCTCTCCTCCCTGGTTCCTCTGTTATCTCCTCTTTGTCTCCTGCTGGATTTTTCTTTTGATACTTTCTGCTAACCTGGACTTTCTCATATTTGTAAGTTTGATTCCTGTTTTTTCGTTAAATTTTCTCATTACTAATCCTGCCTACTGCAATTGGGTCCATTTAATTAAAACATCATGGCAATAATAGTGTTTTCATTATATTGCGGTTTTATGTCATTGTGTTTTGTTGTTTGTCTAATTCACTTAACAACCTGACGCTCATTTTTTCTCCCAACTTTTCAGACTAGCGTAACGCCACCAGGAAGAAAATGGATTATTGTAATTTTTTTGACCACTGACATCAGTTCGTAAATAAAAACAATAATTTCAGCATGTTTTAGTTTTATAAATACACACTATAGTTCCAGTGAGCTATAGTTTCTCCCAATTAATTGCTGTTTTTATTTCAGTTGGCAAAAACGTTTTCTCAATTTCAGTTTTCATCATTTTGTTAGTTTTAGTTAACAATAATAACCATGGTTACAGAGGTGACCCAACTGCAAGACGTCTTTTGTTCCTGGAGATAAAAAGGAACAAAAGACTTTAATTAACTTCCTAAAATGGAGAAAGAAACGTTGAAATGAAAGAAAAGCGTTAATGTCAAACATGTCCGTTTGCAGGTTTCCTCCTCACGCCGGGATTTCAGGGCTGGAGCATCGAGGAGAAGAGAAAAAGCAAAACAGGGCTGACAGAACACAGGTGGGAACAATCAAGGCAATTACACAGGCAGACAAGCAGGGGAAGTAAAACAAGACGCAACAACACGCCGAGACCCCCAAAACAACACAGAGGTTAATAACAAGGCAAAGAAAACAAAAGGAAAGTGGGAAAGTTGACAGAAGAGAACGGTGCAGATAGAGACAGAAGAAAATTTGTCAAAAGAAGACGAGCCGCAATGAAAAAATGTAAACATTTTCTGCATTTTTTCAGAAGCGTGCAAGTTGTCTTCCTGATTTATGTGAAAAGTCTCACACTCCTGTAATAATTGCATTTTTTTAAGTTAAAGAATGAGGCGTAGATAAATCATCTCATAAATTTTACTGCCATCAGTTTGACACACCATATTGTCAAGGTTTCTGGGTCACGGCGCCAATCCCGGGATCCAGATGTTCCATGAAAACAGGTGTATAAATCCACCTTATGCAGAGTGATGGTGAAGAAATGCATCACTCCTGTGATGTCGGTGAATTTCACCGAGGTACCAAGATGAGATTTCACCGAGTCCAGCTGTAACCAAACAGTCCAGGTGATTTTTCTGACTGATAAAGACAGAATGCTAAAATTTAATCAGAAGGTGCGTCACCCTTACATTGTGGTGTGGGGACTATTAATAGTCCTTGGAACCATTTTGTTTGGGCCTAAAACTGCAGTTAAAAATGGTCGAAATGTAATCGTCCAGCAAATGGAGCTCATGAACTTCAGCTTTTCATCATTTCATATGATGAGATATCTTCTGAAATAATTTTTTTTTTAATTATTTAGGTGCAAGACAAAGTGTTTTTCTTTAATTAGCTATGTTTTTGTTTTGCTTTTGTTTTCAAGGAAGTCAAGTCACAAACTTTCTTCAACTTTATTCCTCAAAAAACGGATTCTGGCAACAACATTTATTGAACGTTTTCAAATAAAATTCTCATTTTGTTGCTGGGAATGTGAAAAAACATTTCTAAAACAATAAAACAAGATTTACTCTTTTTACAATCTAAAATAATGAGTTCATCCTGCTTTGTTTCATTATAACATTGCATGTATAATTTATTGCTGAAAAAGCAAAAAGGAAATGTTTTACAAGGATTTTTATTGAGGAAAGGAATATGGGTTGTCAGGACTTTCAACTTTCCTACTTTGGTTTTAGACTCCAGTGTTTTTGATTATGGATGTTTGTTGGTTATTATTACAGTTTATTCATATAAAATGTTAGCAAAACATCATGTAAATTCATCTGGTGTTTATCAGTTCTTGCCAAAGATGTAAACAGGATGATTGTGTGTGTGAATCGATATAAATAGATGGTTTCAATAGATAAACACAACATTTTCAGACAAACCTTTATTGATATTAATTCCTAATAGTTGCTTTGAAACGTCCTCTCTTCATGTGATTTATTATAATCTTCTTAACCTGTTACATGTCTGCCTCATTCTTGGAAAGAGTGCTGGAGGTTTACGGCTGAGAACAAAGAGGAAAAGTGCAAGATGAAAAGTCTTTGATTTGGACTCTGTGCTCGATTTTGGAAAAGTTTCCAATAACTTAAACGGAAAGATCTGGCTGTATGAATATGGATCCTGAGGGAGCCGTTTACTCCACAAGCCAAGGAACACGTGGATGTAAGAAAAGCAGGAATTAGGGCTCCTTATCCTCTGTACAGATCATCGTAATTCATTTAACGAAGGAAGCTGTGAGTTAATATATGCTGAGGTAAACCATGCGGCTCATGTAATTAGTTGCAATCTTTTTTTTCTCAGCTTAAGCTCGAGCATTTGTTCAGAACTGGGAGACAAACAGAGCAGCGATTCAGGGAAATATTGACACCTTGGTAGAAAAACTGACCCGAGGTCTTTAAAATGGCTCTTAAGGGGTAAATATATTTTTTCCCCTTAGTAACTCCAACCTCATATTCAGAATTCACATTTTTCACTTTTTTGTGCTTCTTTTGTGCTTCTCAGAATACTGAGAAAAACCACCCTGCTAAAAACTGGTTTTTAGCAGAAAGTTTCTGTTTTTTGTGTCTGGGAAAATGAGCTGTTTCATAAACCTCCCTGAACGTAAAGTCACCAATCAGTAGGAACTGCCCGTTGCCTAGCAACCCCAGGGAAGCCCAGCCCGTCACCTAGCAACCAGAGCTGAGATCCAGAACGGCTGGTTCTAATATGGAGGAATTTTCCTGCCTTAACTCGAGAGCGCACATTTTCAGTTTGAAAGCAGGATTTCATGTCTTTCTCCTCAACACTTTGAATTCTTGTGCTCAAAACTTCTGCTCTCTGTCAAATACTCTCTGTGTTTTCTCAAGCCGCTCTCCAAGCGCTCAAAACTCGTCTCTGCTCGGATCAAACCTCGCTACTCGCTTGCAAATCATTTTCTGCTCGCACTTGGAACAAAAAAAGTACTGTCGCCTGGCAACCCCTCAGCCAATAGAATGAAAGGTTTATATAGGGTGCGCTTGTTTCCTTCTAGTGGGTGTGCCACTAGAAGGAGCTTATGTGGATTTAAAGTGACAGGACGCCGTAAAACAGCTCATTCTTACAGGAGCACAAAGTACACAAACTGAAATCTTATCTAAAAAAGATTTTGAACAAAAAAAGTACTGAACATGCTATAAGGAAGCATAGCAGGTCACCTTTAAGTGCATCATGCTGGACCCAGAGGGTATTTATTTTAGAGATAAACGGCAGAGGAAAGCAGCAGAGTTGGATAAAACACAGTAAAGACGATGCACTCACTGGAAACTGCATATTCCTGTGCAGGTTTTGCCTTCAGCATGAATACTGGAGATGATTTGTGAAGATTGAACGCATGCCATCCTCTGTGCTGAATAGCAACAATAACTCCAGTTTTTAGATGTGTAACCAGTCGCAGGTGTGCTAATCTTTGCCTGGACGTCTGCTAAAAACATGTGGTGCCGTTTCTGAGCCCCGCTGAAAACGTGCTGCGTCCCAGTGACTGAATCTGTCACCTCAGCTGCAGGAAGATAAGGAATGACTGAGTGGTTAAAACATAATACTGGGGTCATACTGTGTTTAAGGCTTCACCTTCTCCTTGTCTGCAACATCTGTGTTTTATACAGACGCAGCTTGAATACTTACATATTTTCTCAGATGTTTCAAAGTGGTGCTAACCTGTGCTCTGTTTGTCCCACTCATACAATCAGGAAGTGAACCAGTGCCAAGCAGAAGAAGTGATTGACTGTTTGGATCGGTTTTGCTCTTTGCGTCATTAAACCTGTATCATGTTTGACCCTGGCAAAGATACACCGAAGGTACTCTGAAGCCCAGATGTTTCCTTCCTATTTATCACGTACTGTAAGGAGCTTTTTTTCCCCCTCGAAGTGAAAGTGAAATGAAAAGCGACGCATGTTGAAGCCAGACCTTCAGAGAGCCGTGCAGCAGATTCCCGACAGAGCAACGGCGGCTGTGAAAGATGAGCTGGAGACGATGAAGGAATTGCTCCAAATGCCTCCTCTGGTAGAAAAGAAAATGTTTTGCACAAATATTCCAACCTGATGTTATTTAGCCTTCAGTGTTTAACACCATGAGCAATCTGTGAAACACTGCCATCCACAATTCCTGTTATTTATTTTCACTTAGATGAAAATACAAATAATTCCCTCGTGCACATTAAATATCTGTGCAACCAACATGTGATGACAGTTTTGTGTCAGATATGATGTATTTTCAGATAAATCTTGTATAAAAATAACATTTTACTCTTTTTATTGCTTCTACAAATCCGCCATCCATTAATACAGTCATTTATTTTATGTTACATATTTTTTAAATTTTATTGACATTTAGACTGATATTTTTCTGTGAAAATATCTGATTTTATTGCTCATAATTGATCTGTAAAAGCAATAAAACGAGCCAGCAGGTGAATTCTTCTCATAAGGGCTGTTTTATTTTTGTTTATCATCCATTTCAGTGGAAACACGCCGTCTCATCCAATTGAAACTCAGCGATGACAACAAAGCTTTTTTGCTTTATCCATAATTTAATCATCCTGAGGAGGAAAATGGATTTTGGATACAGTTTAAAGAACCCTCCTTGCCACTCTTGATCTAATGTTGAATAGCAGGAAGTCGTTTATCGTTTACCGTCAGGAACCGACATGGATTCAAAGCCTTTCTTTCCTTTCGCTGAGCAGCTGTATTCCCCAGACTGTGTTCAGCTACAAAAACTGAATCAAACTCAGCAGACGGGACAGGGAGACAACATTTAGTCCTTCATTTAATGCCTGCTAAGGTTTGGTTTTCCGATGTATTCTGTGTTTAGTTGTACTCTGGCTCATTCGTTTCGTCGTGCTGAGTTACTTTATTGATCATTCTCTTGAAAGCGATGAGAAGAGAAAGCTGCGTTTGAAGCGTCGTCAGAGCGAAGATGAGATCGTTCGATTATCAGCTTTAATGGGAGAAGAGATGTTTATCCTCTTCCTTCGCTCCGTCCTTCTCACAGCGACACTTCAGCTAACCACAATAATCATCTAAAAAGACGAGCTGCTCTCATTGGTGAACGAGGACGGATGTGACTCTGTGGTTTGGAAACTGCACATTACGATCAGCTCTGAGTCAGTAAATCTGCCTTTCCTTGATGATTAATCAATTATGGTGCCATTATGAACTCCTGTGATCATCACAAGAGCCAGACATGCACATAATGTGTGTTTTTGTAGAAGAAGAGAAACGAAGAAATTAACAAAAGTGTTCACCCTCACCAACACAAAATGTGCAGGTGAATGTGAAGTGAGAGAAAAGGGATAAAAATATGAAACATCTGCTGCCATTTATGGAAGAGTGGTAGAAAGTTGTAAAAATAACTTTCTGCTACAAATATATGGAGAAGGTCCGACATAAAGTGACACATGGTGGTGGCAGCATCATCCTGCTGGCACTGAGAAGATGGATGGACACATAAGCAGAAAAATATTGGAGGACTGACGACCATTTTCAGCTGCAATGGAGTTGATCTAATTACATTCATGTGTTGGAATGGCCCAGTCAAAGCTCAAAGACGTAAATCTATCATTGAAAACTGGAACAAGAGTTAAAAATTGACTCTTTCCATCCAATCTGACTGGATTTGACCCACTAAAAATATGTGCAAAGCTGGTAAACCTCCTGTCAAACTTTCCAGATTTTTAAAAAAATGTAAAATATTTTTAAACCTTGCAGCTCTTTGTATATCGTCATAAAGTACAACAAACTGTGGTTGTGACACAAGCTCAATATGCATGGAAACCTCTGCAAGCCCCTACATGAAGAAAATATGATCTAAGAGCAAAGAAGCGTGGAAGATTTGTGTCAGCATCGACTGAGAGCAAACCAGGCTGTGAAACTGGAGCAATAATATTAGCTGGATGGCAGATATTGAATCCTTGTCTTCCACCTTCACCCAGGCGTCCTTTATCTGCAGAGGATAATCTTCCTGTGGTCTGGACTTCCAAAATAGCTCAGTTAAATTAGATAATACTGAATAATAAACGCTTTAATTGCTTTCTGAACATGCAGAATTGTGTGCATGTTTTGGTATTTCCTCATCTTGATTTGATTGCATTACTGCAGGCGGTAACCTGCAGCAGTAACCGAGGCGAGTGGGCATCTTTAAGTGCTGTTTGTTAGGTGTGTAGTCATCTTGTGTTTCCATCCCATCATGCTTTCTGTCTCACTGGCGCTGATCAAAGACCATAACCGGTCGTGTTCACGGTTGGCCTCCGATGTCCTGGAAATCCTCAACACAGACGCTAAATAAACATCAGTGTGTGTGTCGTCCAGAATGTGTGTTTACCCAGGAGTAACAAACTGGATATGTCCGTTTAGCATAATTCTTGGCTCTAAGCTTGAAATCTGTATGCCTGGTTTTTATTCGCTGTTTTGCAGGCAGCGCCTTCTCATCCGTCTTTACCCAGCATGCATCTCAATAACCTCTTTACATCGCGTTATGTTGTTGTCATTCATGCAGGTCTCTCCTCTCAGGCGTTCGTTTTCCTCGCCAGGAAAAGTACCTCCGGTCGGAGTGTCAAATAGCTGCTGGCAATAAAAGTCAGTCATATGATGGTAATGATTGTATCGAAGCCGCTCGTTATTGATGGATCCGGTCATGTGCGAAATAACCCGTCTTATTGGGGCTGAGTTGTCGAAGTGGATGAGCTCTTTAGCCACTTAGAAAATGGTTCACAAAGTTTTCACTCGCGCTGCAGCATGAGGAGCTCAGAAAATAATCTCCACATGACCGAGTTTTAGTTCGAATCCGACTGTTACACCAAAATTCAGCCAGCAGCTTTTTATGAAATAACAAATGTTACAGAAAAGCTTCGTCAAAGATTCATCAAATTTGGCTTTCAAATGCTAAATCCATTCAACAGTTATTCAGACCAAACTGGACCTCTGTGAGAAAAAGGAAACTCCCTCAACTCGTCTTTTGAGAGTCGTTTTAATTTGAGTTTTTGAGAATAAACAGCTTATTTATGGACTTTGAATAGGCCATTCCAAAACCTTCATTCCACCATATTTAGCTGTAGTTTTTATGTTCTTCTTTTTTACCAAACCTGTTATTTTTATGAATATATTCCAACAAAGACCAGCGTTTTGGAAGCGGGGATGTGTGATTGATCTTTGGCCTCAGAAGTGTCCCATAAATAAAACGTTTGGCCCAGTTTTTGTTTCTAATGACCTTAATTGTGACCAGTGAGGTCTGCAGTGCTTCAAGTGCTTCTTTTGTCACCTCATTGATGTTGTGGTTAAACTTTCCCTTGTTAAATGTTTCTGCTTCTTAAAAGTGATAAAGAAATGGATTTATAATGTTTTCCAAACCAAAAGATGTGAATTCCCTCTCCTGATTTCAGGTAATTAGTCATTTTCCTCCTGCTCTCCCTCAGCTGCTCAGCTCCTCTGATTAGACTCACCTGGTCTTAATGTCGTCTCCTCTCCTCTATTTACTCTTCCTGGTTTCCATTGTTCTGCTTTTATACTCATTATATTCTCACCATTTTGCTCCTGACTTCCTGTCTCACCAACTTATATGATTATATGGCATACAAATAGTTTCTAATTTGGGATTAAGGTTCAAGTTTTTTTTTTGTTTTGCTTTGTATGTGTTTCATCATAAAGCATTTCCCCTAAACGTTCAAGTTTAAACCATGTTTCTAAACACTTAAACAGTACGTGTTTAAGTGTTTTGAATTAAATTTACACTATTGTTGAAATTGAAAATTATCTTAAGTTATTAGGAATCATTTTCTGGAAATTGTGATTTTTTATAATGTTTGTGACAATAAAATGCAATAATTGCCAGTAAATATGACTGGACATAAATTTAAACTTAAGATCCACTTCTTAATGCTGTATAAGAAAGATATAAGAAGAAATGCACAGATGAATAAGATTAATCGGTTAATAAGTTGTTAAAAAAAACATGGCACCATCATCCTCCTACCACTTCCTGTCTTCTTCTTTGTCATTTCCGACAGTGGTATCATTCGGTTGTTAATCGTGTGATGCAGTTTTGCAAGATACACAACAAACACCTCATCCTTGAGGCAACACTTTCTTTTTTTTGTTTTTCAAAATTGCCATGTTTTCATTAAGCAAATTTATTGTCAAATTGCACAACTTTAATTTTAATGAAAATTCAACTTAAAATAAACTTATTTAAGCGCTGCTGCAGTCATAAAATGCCTCAACAGCGCTTTACCTCTCTGTCCACATTTGGGAGATAAATGTGTGAAGGTGGAATCGACGTCAGGGTCAGAGGTCAGCAAGCCTCTGTTGAGCTACGGGAGACTCTTCCTCTGCTGCTCTGATATGCTCATCTGACGCAAATGTCATCTAAATTTCTAGCATACGACTGTGTTGCTTTTCCTCCTTAGTGGCCTCCAGTCGTGAGGTTAATGATTTAACGAGGGAGACCTTCTGAGAAACAGACACATTTCCAGAATGGAGCTGGAATTTCAGCCACTGGTGTGTAGTCACTTCCCCTAATTGCTTCCTGAACTTTGCCCCTGAGGTTTACCCTGCCCCATCATGTCCTGATGAGGCGCAATGACAGACGTGGATGGAAAATGGAAGACTTGGTGTGTGTGTGTGTGTGTGTGTGTGTGTGTGTGTGTGTGTGTGTGTGTGTGGCTGTTCTGGACTGGGCCAGCTGGTAGCAAAGCCAAATGTACCTCATTTACTTCTGACCTGCGCTCCTCCATCACTCCCTCAGAAGCAAGGCCACTGCTGAACCGATTCCCTGAAATTATCCCCACAGGCAAACTGCCGCGTCCTAATGGCGTCTCAACGAGGCCAAAAGTTCCCACATTGATTTCCTGGATTTCCCAATTCTTGGGAATCAGGGATGAGGATGTAATACTTCTGAGAACAGAAGCTTAACCAGATTTTCACTCACCAAACAATATTTTCTCCCTAAATTTGTGACACAGAAGTCTGAGAGAGGCTTTCTTTGCTCTTTCGCTCTGCAAACATAGAATTTAATTTATTAATATTATTAATTCTGGGTTTAACTGAATCAAACTCAAAGGAGGTGAAAATTTATTACCATTTAGATTTTTATAAATCTATCTCAAAGCGGCGATTTGAATCCCCTACGTGAATTTATGGGGGAATTTTTCTGCCATAATTCGAGAGCGCACATTTTCAGTTTGAAAGCAGGACTTCACGTCTTTCTTCTCAAAACTTCTGCCCTCTTTCAGTTATCCACTCTGCTTCCTCAAACCTTCCTGTTTGTCTCTGCTCACTTGCAATCATCTTCTGCTGGTGCTTGGAACAAAAATGCACCGTTGCCTGGCAACCGCTCAGCCAATAGAATGAAAGTTTTATACTAAGTGCGTTTGTTTCCTTCTAGCACGTGAGCCTGTGTGGCTGTAGCAACCTGCGCCCCCCACTGGATGTAGGGAGAAACAACAACCTCAGCTTTCTGCTTTATATGTGGCCCTTTAGACTCCCAGTTACATCAATAAGTCCCTCCAGTTTTCCACAAATCTGCAAAATTCACACAGAATCTACAGATTCCCACATCCGTTTATGATTTTTGCTGCACATTTTTCTTAAAAATGGCCAAAAACATTGGTCAGCCTTACTTGATGTCAAGTTATAGTTCGTGGTCCATGTGGCAATTTAGCATCATACATTAGCGCAGATATAACAATTATTTTCAAATATCTCTAGATTAGCACCAAAAAAACCACAAAAAAATTCTGAATGGACTGAAAATATGTTCAGTACTATTTAATTTTAAGAAACAGCTATTCATTGATATTTTAGCAGTTTAAGGGGTTTTATCAATGCATTCTGGCAGAACCGGCCCTTTAAGAACATTCAGATGTTTGATCTGGCCCAAAATGGAAATGAATTTGACATCACTGAGATAAAATGATAAAAACACAACCAGAAGACCAGATCAGGTTTTTATTTACTCTTGAACTGCATCTGCAAAAAGAAAAAGAAATTTATTTTTGAGGAACCATGACATAATTCCCTCAGACTGAACTTCAAAGTCTTTTTCTTCGTTACACATTTTGTGTTTTCTTCTTTTGTGGTCATAAAACCGAGGGCGTTTTTATGGGCTGCACATGGTAAGATGCACGGTCAACACTTTTCCCCCTGATATCATCCAGGAGATTCCAGCTTGGGATTTATTTTCAGTAGGTTTAAATCCTTTATCCTCTGCTTTTTCCTCTATCGCTGCACATCTTTGTTTCCAGATTCTCTTCCCCACCTGGAAAAACAGAAGGCAGTGAAACCAGATACAGGCCAGAAAGTGGGTGCTTGCAGGCCGGTGTGCTGTCCTGCTAATAGAGATGGATGTGGGCTAAGAATTGTCTCCAGGACGGCCTGAACGGCGCAACACAGAGGCAGAGAGGGGAGATCCATTTCTCCCTCTCCTCCCCCGTCCTTTACAGCCGTCCTGTAACGAGCGGGCGGGGCTGAGCCCTCACCATTTGATTTGAGGAGACCGCGAGATGGAGCCCTGCAGAGAGAATGGAGTGGTGAGGGGAGAGTGAATGAGCGGCAGGAGAGCAGAGTGCAGGAATGACATGCTGACATTAGAGGAAGATGGATGATAAGAGAGCAGGGAGAGAGAACTGAGGGACCCAAAGAGGTATAATGCAAAAGAAAAACGCCAAGATGAAGACAGATAGCGAGCATGACTGCAGACAAGCAGCTTGTTTATGTTTGTATGCATTCTTTAAATGTCAGCATCATGATTCTGAGGTTTTTTTTCGTCCAAGTTTTCTGGATGTTTTGATGTAACAACAACAAAACTGTTGCCATAATAAAATAAGATGTTTATTTGACTCCAGACATATTTTCAGAGGTTAAAATGCCATCTTATTTAGAGCTTGAGTAGATGGCATGGTACAGTTACAATCGTTCATATCTCTTTAACCTGAAATACTGGTCACATTATCAGGTCAACGATATACCCGACCAAAAACATCAGCCAGGAATAATAAATCTGGTTTTAGTTTTTACTTCTGAATCCCAGCACAAACAAAAGCAATCATGGAGCATTTTTGTAAACAACTAAGAAAAATATCCGCAAGACAGAATGCAGGACCACAGAAAATGGTGTAGTAGGTATGCCGGGCCACTAGGTGGCGATGTAATACTGCCAGAGAACAATGCAAAAAACACAAAATGGTGCCAGTGAGGCAAACATGGAACTACGATGTCATAGTTTTAAAAAGACCGTTTCCACTGGCCACATAATTGCACAATTTAACATTTCAAAAATAAATTTGCTTAATAGAAATGCTAATTTTTGAAAAATTCACGTTTTTTGATTTAAAAGATTTGATGCAATCATGAGGTGTTTTGTTTTTTTGTTTATTTTTGCAAAACTGCAGTGGAAACACTTATTTTTCCATCACATGATTCACATGATCGCCAACTGGATGTGGTGCAAAGAAGAAAAGAAGACAACAGGAAGTAGGTGGAGGATTGTGGTGAACAAACTTATTCAAGTGTGAATTTCTCAATTGGAAACGAATGCAACATGGTTTGTTTTTTTTTCTCTATATATTTGCAGAATGTTGACAAAAGTTTTTTGCAACTGAAACGTTTCAAACATTTCTGGTCTCCCAGAAACAAACTTACAACAATCTGTGTGAAGACCAGAATCCACACACAACAGCGTTTAGGTGTATGGATTCATTACCTAAAGGAGAAAAAACTTATTTTTTTTCTTTTATTCACATCTCTCTGTCTGCCTGAACAGGAATGAGTCACACCCACAATCACCAATATAAATCCAGTAAAACGTCAAATTGTTCGCTTCCTGTGTCTCATCCTCCATGTTGTTTTGATGCCCTTTGCTTGCCCAGTTTTCTAATATTACGTTAATGATGAATAACACACTATTTACTGTGTTTATTTCAGCTGCTTTATATGTGCAGGAGTAAAAAAAAACAACTAAAACACATCAAACACAATAAATCAGCTAATAAAACTGTCCCCTGGCTCTTAGTGCTCCCTTAAACGCGTATTGAAGGCAACGCGGCCTTGAGAGCAGCGGACCGCTTACTTTGCTCGACTCCTTTAATAGATCGAGCTGCAGAGTGTTTCTGCATGTGAAAAAACTTGAAAGCATTCGATAAGAGGAAGAAAACTTTAAACGAAACTGGCACATGAGTTAAAAACACAGCTGTCCAAAGCATCTTCCTGTTTTTAACCACCGTCAGAGTCTTGGATGTTTTTAAGGCTCTGATGCAGCGGCGTCAAACTCGTTTTCATTTTGGGTCACATTAACGTCACAAATGCTATCAAAGGGCCGAAATATATCAATTAACTTGATAAACGGTTAGAAGTTCTTCTTAAAATTAAATCATATTTAACAGATTTTCACATCGATCAATCCCCGTAAGATTTCTTTGTCTTTCATTCTTTTTTTTGCAATTAATTGCTAAAGTAAAAATATTTGCAAGAAATTTTGACTTTTTATTACTCGAAAATAATCAAACTATAACTTGACATCAAGAAGTAAGATATACTGCCACCTGCAGGTTGGAATTGGCATCACTTTACACCAATGTTTTTGACCTTTTTTCTGGAAAATTTTAAATAAACTCATCTGTCCATTACCACAAAAAATTACGCAATTTGTTGATTTTGTGTGAATTTCCACAATTGTAGTAAGACTAGAAGTATTGACAAATAAAAGCCACTTTGATTTAATTAATAACATAACATTTAAGCACACAACTGCTATCTTGAAGGTTTTATTTATGGATAAATCTGGAGCCTACAGGGCCACATAAAAAGCTGCGGTGGGCCGGATTTGGCCCCCGAGCCTCATGTTTGACACATGTACTCAACAAGCTCCTGTAGAGCTTTCAGCCATATTATCTGTTCAAAATATACAAACTGTAACTGACTCTAATGAACTAATCTGCAGAAAATCTTGATTTAGTTTGAAAAACTTTCACTGGTTGAAATGTAGTAATTGTTTGCATGTGTGTTTCAGTAAATTAGAAAACCAAAAATCACATTTATTTTAGGAATCAAAGCAAAAATGTGACACTGGATTATTTCACACAGAGTAATGTAGTTCAGTTGTGTATTTCTGCTCATTTTAATTGTTAAGACTCGATCAAAGGATGTCCACAAAGTGCTGTATTCAAGCATATTAATGGAAAGTTGAGTGGAAGGAAAAAATATGATCAAAAGAAGTGCATAAATAACCAAGAAGGAGTATTGTACAGCAAAATTAATTCATGCATTTGGGGCAGATTCCCAAGGAATGTAAACCTAATTATTGGAATATATTAAATTTTTCAAATTTCCAAGAAACTGAGTTTTGAATTTTCATCAGCTGTGAGCCACAATCATCAAACCTGATATAAATAAATGTTTGTGCTCCATGTGTTGAAGAGTTTCACTTTATAACATTAATTAAAAAAAGAAATGAACTTTTTGGTAATATTCTGAATATTTGGGATGCTATCGGTGCAAATGCAGTTTCCCGCCAAAAGAAGCTTCAGCATTTTAACATCATATCTTGTAGATCTCCTGCTGTTAAGGAAGTTTATCCTTTTTAAATATTCTTCTGAGCTCTTTTTGCCAGAATTAGCAGGTGTTTCTATTCTGTTGTATAAAAATACCTGAGCTTCATTTTGAATGTTTTGGCTGAAAGGCCCTGTAAGAAGCTCTGACGTCATTTTCTAATTTCATTCAAACATGCACAGAAACTATTTTTTCTAATTTCCAGAAAATTGCTCCAGATTCTCGCCTAAATAGCTGTGAGTCATTTCCCTTAATCAGAAGCCTTTCCAAGCAGAAGGACCTTTCAAACATGTCCTCCTCTGATTGATTAGCTCCTCGTTAAGGATTTAACTGAACCTCAACACTTACATGAGTTTCAATGAGAGAAAAGAAACCGAGACGGATTCGAATGTAAGTGACTCACTTTTTCTGGACACATAGCGTATTGAAGATATTTATTTTAATCACAAATTAGTTCCTGTCCTATTTACAAAACTAACATATCCGAGGCTTCCCCCAGAAACCTCACTGAGCCCGGTGGTTGGGTTCTAGGCCAGTCATTCATCCAGCGGCCCGTCATGCTTTTGAGTTAAAATTTTTTTAAAGTTGACAGGAAACTTGAAAATATCACTTGATAATTATTCGTTATTGAAATATTGGAAGATTAATACTTGAACACCAACTATAAAGCCTTAAAAAATGCAAACATTTTAAAAATACTTAAATAAATAAGCATTGCTAAGCCTGGTGGGGGCTCAAATAAAGCCTGGTGGCCCGCCAGGCTTACAATACACTGGGGGAAACCCTGATATCTAATATTTTGCACCATCTTGTGGGATGTAGGAAAATACAAGCACTTTGTTTCTGTACTGAAGTATTTCTGTATCTGAACTTTACTTAAGTAGATTTGAACATGGGTACTTTTGACTTTTCTAAGTTTCTGTAATTTCCACTCAACTCCACTCCAATAATGTATTAAATCTACGTCACATTGTGTTTCTAGTTTGAAATTACTTATTGAAAATGGTGTCATGAAATTAAAATATTGTTCACTACTGACAGATTGTAAATTTGAAGGACTTGAAATGATCAGTGCCTGTTTCTTTGAGTGTCTCTAATGTCCATTTTTTCACTCAGAAACCTTTAGTTTGAATGTATTTACTAAAAAACTCTTAAAGGTTTATCCTTTTCCTCTTTCTTAGTTTGCTTAGTGGGATTAAACTCTGCAGGAAATTCCTGAAATTCTGATGCACAGAATCAAAAGTCCAACAAAAACATGTATTATCTGCAGCATTGTTCAATAAAATGGCACAACACTATTGAAAATATACATACATTAGACACACTGATATTTTACACCACTGCTTCATGAATACAGTCACCAAGTACTTTTACTTTCAGTACTTTGAGTATTTTTAAAAGAAAGTACCTTTGCTCAAGTAAAAATGTTAATGTGTTTGTTTATTTGTACTTTTACTGAAGCACAGAGTTTAATACTTTCTCTGATTTTGCACCATTCTGTATAAAAAGTACTGCTGGACAACAGCGCAATCTTGTGGACAAATACATTTTTTTGCTATTAAAAATAGCAATATTATTGCTCTAATAGAGTAATAATATTCTATTAATATTAATGCAATATTATTAATATAATAAATCATTATAACGCATTTACATAATAATAAATACATTTAACAATACATTTA